>NC_073624.1:144144556-144447586 GCF_029407905.1 Bubalus kerabau | reverse complement strand
CATCCACAGATGACTACTGGAAAAACCATAGCCTTGACTAGATGGACCTTTGTTGGCAAAGTAGTGTCTCTGCTTTTGAATATGCTATCTAGGTTGGTCATAACTTTCCTTCCAAGCAGTAAGGGTCTTTTAATTTTATGGCTGCAATCACTATCTGCAGTGATTTTGGAGCCCCAAAAAATAAAGTCTGACACTGTTTCCACTGTTTCCCCATCTATTTCTGATGAAGTGATGGGACCAGATGCCATGACCTTCATTTTCTGAATGTTGAGCTTTAAATCAACTTTTTCACTCTCTTCTTTCACTTTCATCAAGAGGCTTTTTAGTTCCTCTTCACTTGTTAGATGAAAGCAATTGTGAAATAGCTCAAACATTCTTTGGCATTGCCTTTCTTTTGGATTGGAATGAAAACTGACCTTTTCCAGTCATGCAGCCACTGCTAAGTTTTCCAAATTTGCTGGCATATTAAATGCAGCACTTTCACAGTGTCATCTTTTAGCATTTGAAATAGCTCAAATGGAATTCCATCACTTCCACTAGTTTTGTTTTTAGTGATGCTTCCTAAGGCCGTCTTGACTTCACATTCCAGGATATCTGGCTCTAGATGAGTGATCACATCATCGTGATTATTGCATTCTATTGTTTTCCTCTATTTCTTTGCATTGATCATTGAGGAAGTCTTTCTTATCTCTCCTTGCTACTCTTTGGAATTTTGCTTTCAAACAATACCAACTATAAAATTTCATTTAACCTCACAGTCCAACCTGAAGAGTGATATAAAGGCAATATGGAAGATAAACTCCATTTTAAATGTAAAGACATTCAAGTTCACAAAAAAAAAAAAAAAAAAGTGATCTGAACAAACTCAGGGTTGGTTACTACTGGTGCTATCTTCAGAATTCTACTTTAAGTCTACTTTTCACTCTTGTATGCTGGAATATCTTTCAGAGAATATGACCAGTGGTCATAATTTCTTTATTTATTGCTCCATTTTTTAAAAAGTTCTTTCTACTTTTAATTATTTGTATAACACCATTTATATTAGTAAGCATTACTATATTATTACAAAAGTAAACACATATACATTAACAATATATTCTCTGTGAATACAGCTTAATGAAATTATTATAGGGTAAAAATAAAATAGGGCTTCCCTGGTGACTCAAACTGTAAAGAATCTGCCTGCAATGCAAGAGACTTGGGTTTGATCCTGGGTCAGGAAGATCCCCTGGAGAAGGGAATGGCAACCCACTCCAGTATTCTCACCTGGAGAATTACGTGGACAGAGGAGCCTGGTGGTCTACACTCCACAGTGTTGCAAAGAGTTGGACAAAACTGAGCAACAAACACACACAGAATTAAAATAAGCACTAATTCAACCTGCCAAGAACGTTATGACAATGGTGTGCTTGTAAATCTTATTAACAGGAAACTTTGATTCCTTAATATAGTATTAAAAATTCTGAAAATTTCTCCATGGTCCAATTTTAGCTATTGTCATTAAACTGATACTGTGACTTTTAGAAGACTTTATTAGGTACATTTTCATAGGTAAGATTTGATGTAATCTTTTCACAATTCTTAAACTTAGTTATAATTTTAGCAAAGAATTAAATGATTTATGCAATGAAAGATGAAGAGTGGTTTAATGACATTGTATTAAATATAGAACTCATAAATAGATGATTGTACTTAAGAAACTGATGTGAAGATTCATTTGTTATTTTCCTTGTTTTTAATACTTAAGATAGATTAATTTACAACATAGACATCTGGCCATAATATTATTGGTGGCATCATTAAGGATACAATAAATGCATGTTTTTGAGGAAACCAAAAGAGCAAATTTTGTGAAATATATGAGAAACATATCATTTCTTTACACAAGAACCAAAATAATGTTAAAACATGTCTCTGATTTGGTTTCTTCTTTTGATGATTTTAAGTTTATTTTAGAATTACTACATGCTAGATGATTTAAAAATTATTGATTTTAGCATAGGCAATATTTGCAAAATGCTGACTACTTTCATCAGTGATTGAATTAGCATTATTCTGCATTCTCTTCCTATTTCTTCACTGTGGTTTTACTGGGATTACATAAAACTGAAAGTACAGCGTTTTGGACAGAATGCTGGAGTGCATAGCCTTTCCCTTCTCCAAGGGGTCTTCCCAACCCAGGGATCAAACCCAGGTCTCCCACATGACAGGCAGATTCTTTACCAGCTGAGCTACCAGGGAACAGCACAGGAGCAGTGCAGGAGCACAGAACAGCTGAGAGGAGCTACCCCATGTCCAAGGTAAGAGAAACACAAGTAAGATGGTAGGCGCTGAGAAAGGACATCAGACGGCAGATAGACTGAAACCACAATCACAGACAAGTAGCCATCTGATCACATGGCGACAGCCTTGTCTAACTCAATGAAAATAAGCCATGCTGTGTAGGGCCACCCAAGATGGAAAGGTCATGGTGGAGAGGTCTGACAGAATGCAGTCCACTGCAGAAGGGAATGGCAAACCACTTTAGTATTCTTTCCTTGAGAACTACATGAACAGCATGAAGGCAAAAAGATAGGACACTGAAAGATGAATCCCCAGGTTGGTAGGTGCCAATATGCTACTGGAGATCAGTGGAGAAATAACTCCAGAAACAAAGAAGGGATGGAGCCACAGCAAAAGCATCACCCAGTTGTGGATGTGACTGGTGAAAGAAGTAAAGCCTGATGCTGTAAAGAGCAATATTGCACAGGAACCTGGTGTTAAGTCCAAGATCAAGGCAAATTGGAAGTGGTCAAACAAGAGATGGCAAGAATGAACATCGACATTCTAGGAATCAGCAAACTTGGATGGACTGAAATGGGTGAATTTAACTCAGATGACCATTATATCTACTACTGTGGCCAAGAATCCTTTTGAAGAAATGGAGTAGCCATCATAGTCAACAAAAGAGTCTGAAACGCAATACTTGGATGCAGTCTCAAAAATGAGAGAATGATCTCTGTTCATTTCCAAGGCAAACCATTCAATATCATGGTAATCCAAGTCTATGCCCTGACCAGTAACACTGAAGAAGCTGAAGTTGAATGGTTCTATGAAGACATACAACCTTTTAGAATTAACACCCAAAAAGATGTCCTGTTCATTATAGGGGACTGGAATGCAAAAACAGTAAGTCAAGAAACACCTGGAGTACCAGGCAAATTTGGCCTGGGAGTACAGAATGAAGTAGGGCAAAGGCTAATAGAGTTTTGCCAAGAGAACACACTGGTCATAGCAAACACCCTCTTCCAACAACACAAGAGAAGACTCTACACATGGACATCACCAGATGGTCAACACTGAAATCAGATTGATTATATTCTTTGCACCCACAGATGGAGAAGCTCTATATAGTCAGTAAAACAAGACTGGGAGCTGACTGTGGCTCAGATCATGAACCCATTATTGCCAAATTCAGACTTAAATTTAAGAAAGTGGGGAAAACCACTAAATCATTCAGGTATGGCCTAAATCAAATCCCTTATGATTATACAGTGTAAGTGAAAAATAGATTTAAGGGCCTAGATCTGATAGACAGAGTGCCTGATGAACTATAGACGGAGGTTCATGACATTGTACAGGAGACAAGGATCAAGATCATCCCCAATAAAAAGAATTGCAAAAAAGCAAAATGGCTGCCTATAGAGGCCTGACAAATAGCTGTGAAAAGAAGAGAAGCAGAAAGCAAAGGATAAAAGCAAAGGTATACCCATTTGAATGCGGAGTTCCAGGGGATAGCAAGGAGAGATAAGAAAGCCTTCCTCAGCAATCAATGCAAAGAAATAGACGAAAACAATAGAATGGGAAAGACTAGAGATCTCTTCAATAAAAATAGAGATACCAAAGGAACATTCCATGCAAAGATGCGCTCAATAAAGGACAGAAATGATGTGAACCTAACAAAAGCAGAAGATATTAAGAGGAGGTGGTGAGTATTCACAGAAGAACTTTACAAAAAAGATTTTCACGACCCAGATGATCATGATGCTGTGATCACTCACCTAAAACCAGACATCCTGGAAAATGAAGTCAAGAGGACATTAGGAAGCATCACTACTAGCAAAGCTAGTGGAAATGATGGAATTCCAGTTGAGCTATTTCAAATCCTGAAAGATGATGCTGTGAAAGTGCTGCACTCAATATGCCAGCAAATATGGAAAATTCAGCAGTAGCCACAGGACTGAAAAAGATCAGTTCTCATTCCCGTCCCAAAAAAAGGCAATGCCAAAGAATGCTCAAACTACCACACGATTGCCCTCATCTCACAAGCTAGTCAAGTAATGCTCAAAATTCTCCAGCCAGGCTTCAGTAATACATGAACCATGAACTTCCAGATGTTCAACCTGGTTTTAGAAAAGACAGAGGAACCAGAGATCAAATTTCCATCATCTGCTGAATCACTGAAAAAGGAAGAGAGTTCCAGAAAAACATTTACTTCTGCTTTATTGACTATGACAAAGCCTTTGATTGTGTGGATCACAATAAAATGTGGAAAATTCTGAAAGAGATGGGACTATCAGACCACCTAACGTACCTCTTAAGAAACCTGTATGCAGATCAGGAAGTAACATTTAGAACTGGACATGGAACAACAGATTGGTTCCAAATAGGAAAAGGAGTACGTCAAGGCTGTATACTGTCACTCTGCTTATTTAACTTATATGCAGAGTACATCATGAGAAACGCTGGGCTGGAAGATGCACAAGCTGGAGTCAAGATTGCTGGGAGAAATATCAATAACCTCAGATATGCAAATGACACCAGCCTTCTGGCAGAAAGTGAAGAAGAACTAAAGAGCCTCTTGATGAAAGTGAAAGAGGAGAGTGAAAACGTTGGTTTAAAGCTCAGCATTCAGAAAACTATGATCATGGCATCAGGTCCCATCACTTCATGTCAAATAGATGGAGAAACAGTGTCAAAGGTGGCTGACTTTATTTATTTTGGCTCCAAAATCACTGCAGTTGGTGATTGCAGCCATGAAATTAAAAGACGCTTACGCCTTGAAAGGAAAGTTATGACCAACCTAGACAGCATATTAAAAAGCAGTGACAACACTTTGCCAACAAAGTTCCATCTAGTCAAGGCTATGGTTTTTCCAGTGGTCATGTTTGGATGGGAGAGTAGACTGTAAAGAAATCTGAGCACTGAAGAATTGATGCTTTTGCACTGTGGTGTTGGAGAAAACTCTTGAGAGTCCCTTGGACTGCAAGGAGATCCAACCAGTCCATCCTAAAGGAGATCAGTCCTGGGTGTTCATTGGAAGGACTGATGCTGAAGATGAAACTCCAATACTTTGGCCAACTAATGGGAAGAGGTGACTCATTTGAAAAGGCCCTGATGCTGGGAAAGATTGAAGGCATGAGGAGAAGGGGACGACAGAGGATGAGATTGTTGGATGGCATCACCAACTCCATACACATGAATTGGGTGAACTCCGGGAGTTGGTGATGGACAGGGAGGTCTGGCTTGCTGCCATTCTTGGGGTCGGAAAGAGTTGGACATGACTGAGTAACTGAACTGAACTGAACTTCCTATTTCATTATATATAATTTACTACACAGGTGTGGCTTATTGAACTGGTTGACTTCAATGGAATTATAATATGAAAATGGTTTTATTTTATTAACAATCATCAGCTTTTGACCAGAATAATACTGAGTAATATAGGAAGTCATCTCCAGTGAATAATCTAGTAGAAAAGAACTTGGGGGTGGGGGTAGGATTACATCAATAAAGAAAAAAATAATTGCTGCAACGCTGCCACTACAAAGTAAGCATGAAGCAAATTTGAGTTTCTCTTATTATTAAAGTAATTATCAGACTGATAAACTGGTTTTTAGCCTCAATACAATTTATGTAATACAGTAATTATCATACTTATAGGCTTTGGAATTCCAAATAAACTCCTTTCTAGGTATGTGATATCATTTTCTATAAGGCTAACTACTTTGCACCTCAGTTTTCTTATTTTAAATAGTTATAATGAGAATATCTATCAAAACATGTTGTAGGGACTAAATCCAATCACTAATATTTTCAATTATCACACTATCATTACCCCTTTCATTCCCTAATCTTAACTGAAGGAAAAAAAAAAAATTTATCCTTAAAATGCTGCCCTATTTATACCACTCTAAATAGAAAGTTTTTTGTTTATTTCTTTATTAACCATTCTTTGGAACTAGAAGCTTGAGTCACTTTGTTTTATTCTCCTTTATACTTTGATATTGTAACAAACCCAGAATGTTAGGTCCATGAATCAAGATAAATTATAAGTTTCAAACAGGAGATGGCAAGAGTGAACATCAACAGTTTAGGAATCAGTGAACCAAAAGGGACTGGAATGGACAAACTTAATTCAGATGACCATTATATCTACTTCTGTGGAAGAGAATCCCTTAGAAGAAATGGAATAGCTCTCATAGTCAACAAGAGTCTGAAATACAGTACTTGGGTACAATCTCAAAAATGACAGAAAGATCTCTGTTCAGTTTGAGACAATATCACAGTAATCCAAGTCTATGCCCCAACCAGTAATGCTGAAGAAGCTGAAGTTGAACAGTTCTATGAAGACCTACAAGATCTTCTAGAACTAACACACAAAAAAAGATATCCTTTTCATCATAGGGGACTGGAATGCAAAAGTAGAAAGTCAAGAGATACCTGGATTAACAGGCAAGATTGGCCTTGGACTACAAAATGAAGCAGCACAAAGGCTAACAGATTTTTACCAAGAAAATGCACTGGTCATAGCAAATGCCCCTTCCAACAACACAAGAGAAGATTCTACACATGGACATCACCAGATGGTCAACACCAAAATCAGATTGATTATATTCTTTGCACCCAAAGATGGAGAAGCGCTATAGAGACAGGATAAACAAGACCAGGAGCTGACTGTGGCTCAGATCATGAACTCCTTATTGCCAAATTCAGACTTGAAGAAAGTAGGGAAAACCACTAGACCTTTGAAGTATGACCTTATATAGTGAAAGTGACAAGTAGACTCAAGGGATTAGATCTGATAGACAGAGTGCCTGATGAACATTGGATGGCAGTTCATGACACTGTAGAGGAGGCAGTGATCAAGACCATCCCCAAGTAAAAGAAATGATAAAAGACAATATGGTTGTCTGAGGAGGCCTTACAAATAGCTAAGAAAAGAAGAGAAGCTAAAGGCAAAAGAGAAAAGGAAGGATATATCCATATGAATGCAGAGTTCCAAAGAATAGCAAGGAGATACAAAGCTTTCCTCAGTAATCAGTGCAAAGAACTAGAGGAAAACAATAGAATAGGAAAGACTAGAGATCTCTTCAAGAAAATCAGAGATACCAAGAGAAATTTTCATGTAAAGATGGGTACAATAAAGAAAAGAAAATGTATGGCCCTAATAGAAGCTGAAGACATTAAGAAGTGGTGGCAAGAATACACGGAAGAACTATACAAAAAAGATCTTCATGACCCAGAGAACCATGATGGTGTGATCACTCACCTAGAGCCAGGCATCCTGGAATGAAAAATCAAATGGGACTTAGGAAGTGTGACTATGAACAAAGCTAGTGGAGATGATGGAATTCCTGTTGAGCTATTTCAAGTCCTAAAAGATGATGCTGTGAAATTGCTGCACTCAATATGCTGACAAACTTGAAAAACTCAGTAGTGTTAGTGGCCACAGAACTGGAAAAGGTCAGTTTTCATTCCAATCCCAAAGAAGGGCAATGCCAAATAATGTCCAAACTACTGCACAATTGCACTCATCTCGCACGGTATCAGAGTAATGCTCAGAATTCTCCAAGCTAGACTTCAACAGTATGTGAACCATGAAATTCCAGATGTTCAAATTGGATTTAGAAAAATCAGAGAAACCAGAGATAAAATTGCCAACATCCATTGGATCATAGAAAAAGCAAGAGAGTTCCAGAAAAATATCTACTTCTGCTTTATTGATTACACCAAAGCCTTTGGATTGTGTAGATCACAACAGACTGAAAAATTCTTAAAGAGATGGGAATACCAGACCACATGATCTGCCTCCTGAGAAATCTGTATGCAGGTCATACGGAAACATATGCAGCAACAGTTAGAACCAGACATGGAACAACAGACTGGTTTCAAATTTGAAAGGAGTATTTCAAGGCTGTATATTTTCACCCTGTTTATTTAATTTATATACAGAGTACATCTTGAGAAACGTTGGGCTGGATGAAGCACAAGCTGAGATCAAGTTTTCTGGGAGAAATATCAATCATCCAATATGCAGATGATACCAACCTATGGCAGAAAGTGAAGAGGAACTAAAGAGCATCTTGATGAAAGTGAAAAAGCTGGATTAAAACTCAATATTTAAGAAGCTAACATCATGGCATCCCTTCCTATCACTTCATGGCAAATAGATGGGGAAACAATGGAAACAGTGACAGACTATTTTATTGGGCTCCAAAATCACCAGATGGTGATTGCATCCATGAAATTAAAAGACACCTGCTCCTTGGAATAAAAGCTATGAACAACCTAGACAGCATATTCAAAAGCAGACACTACTTTTCCAACAAAGGTCCTTCTAGTGAAACCATGGCTTTTCCACTAATCAGGTATGGATATGAGAGCTTTACCATAAAGAAAGCTGAGCACCAAAGAATTGATGCTTTTGAACTGTGGTATTGGAGAAGATTCTTGAGAGTCTCTTGGACTGCAAGGAGATCAATCCAGTCAATCCTAAAGGAAATCAGTCCTGAATATTCATTGGAAGGACTGATGCTGAAGCTGAAACTCCAATACTCTGGCCACCTGATGCAAAGAACTGACTCATTGGAAAAGACCCTGATGCTCAGAAAGATTGAAAGCAGGAGGAGAAGGGGATAACTGAGGATGAGATGGTTGGATGTCATCACCAACTCTATAAACATGAGTTTGAGCAAGCTCTTGGGATTTGTGATGGATAGAGAAACCTGGCGTAAAGCAGTCCATGTGGTCACAAAAAGCCTGACACAACTGAGAGACTGAACTGTATACTTTCATACTGTTCATAGAGTTCTCAAGGTAAGAAAGCTGAAGTGGTTTGGCCTTCCCTTCTCCAGTGAACCTTTTTTGGTCAGAATTCTCCATCATGACCCAGCCATCTTGGGTGGCCCTACACAGCATGACTCAAGTTTTGTTAAGTTACACGAAGTTGTGACCCATGTGATCATTTTGGTTAGTTTTCTTTGATTGTGGCTTTCATTCTGTCTGCCCTCTGATGGATGAAGTTAAGAGGCTTGTGGAAGTTTCCTGATGGGAGGGACTGGCTTTTGGGGAATTCAGGTCTTGCTCTGATGAGCAAGGCCATGCTCAGTAAATCTTTAATCCAATTTTCTCCTGAAGGGTGGGGCTGTGTTCTCTCCCTGTAATTTGTCCTGAGGCCAAACTAAAGCAGGGGCAATTCAAAAGAGTTTAAGCCACATCAGTTTCCCTTGCCCTTCAGCAAACCACTGCCTTCCCAGGCCTCCACCAGAGACTCCCAAAAACTCATAGTCAAGTCTATTTTAGTCTCTTGTGAGGTCACTGTCCTTTCTCCTGGGTCCTGGTACACACAAGGGTTTTTTTGTGTGTGTGCCCTCCAAGAGTCTGTTTCCCTAGTTGGTGAACTTTCTGTAATCAAATCCTGCTGAACTTTAAAGTCATGTGACACTGAAAGATGAACCTGCCTGGTCAGTAGGTATTCAATATACTACTGGAGAAGAGCAGAGAAATAGCTCCAGAGGAAGTGAAGAGACTGAGCCAAAGTGGAAATGATAACCAGTTGTGGATGTGTTTGGTGGTGAAAGTAAAGTCCAGTGCTATAAAGAACAGTATTACATAGGAACCTGGAATATTAGGTCAATAAATCGAGGTAAATTGGAAGTGGTCAAACAGGAGATGGCAAGAGTGAACATTGACGTTTTAGGAATCAGTGACCTAAATGGACAAGAATGGGTGAGTTTAATTCATATAGCCATTATGTCTACTACTGTGGGCAAGAATCCCTTAATAGCCCTCATAATCAATAAAGGAGTCCAAAATATAGTACTTGGATGCAATCTCAAAACAACAGAATGATCTCTGTTTCTAAGGCAAAGCATTCAATATCACAATAATCCAAGTCTATGTCCCAACCACTAATGCCAAAGAAGCTGAAGTTAAATGGTTCTATGAAGACCTATGAAACCTTCTAGAACTAAACTTAAAATAGATGTCATTTTCATCATAGGGGACTAGAAGGTAAAAGTAGGAAGTCAAAAGATACCTGGACTAACAGGCAAGTTTGGCCTTGGAGTACAAAATAAAGCAGGGGAAAAGGCTAACGAAATGTTGCCTTGAGAATGCACTGGTCATATCAAACACCCTCTTCCAACAAGACAAGAGATGATTCTACACATGTCCATCATCAGATGGTCAATACAGAAATCAGACTGATTAAATTCTTTGCAGCTGAAAATGGAGAAGCTCTATACAATCAAAAGAAAAAGAATGGGAGCTGACAATGACTCAGCTCATGAACTCCTTATTGCCAAATTGAGACATAAATTGAAGACAGTAGGGAAAACCACTAGACCATTTAGGTATGACCTAAACCAAATCCCTTATGATAATACTGTGGAAATGATGAACAAATTCAAGGGGTTAGATCTGATAGAGTGCCTGAAGAACTATGGATTGGGGTTCATAACATTGTACAGGATTCAGTGACCAAAACCATCCAAAGAAAAAGAAATGCAAGAGGGCAAAGTGGTTGTTGGAGAAGTCCTTACAAACAGCTGAGAAAAGAAAAGAAGACAAAGGCAAAGGAGAAAAGAAAAGATATACCCATTTGAATGCAGAGAACCAAAGAATAGCAAGGAGATGTATGAACGCCTTCCTAAGTGAACAATGCAAAGAAACAGAGGGAAACAATAGAATGGGAAACAGTAGAGACCTCTTCAAGAAAATTAGAGATACCAAGGAAACATTCCATGCAAAAATGGGCACAATAAAGAACAGAAAAGGTATGCCTTAACAGAAGCAGAAGATATTAAGAAGAGGTGGCAAGAATACACAGAAGAACTCTACAAAATGGTCTCAATGGCTCAGATAGCCATGACGGTGTGATCATTCACCTAGGGCCAGACATGCTGGAGTGTGAAGTCCAGTGGGCCTTGGGAAGCATTACTATGAACATATCTAGTGGATGTGATGGGATTCCAGCTGAGCTATTTCAAATCCTAAAAGATGATGCTGTTAAAAGGCTGCACTCAATATGCCAGAAAATTTGGAAAACTCAGCAGTGGCCACAGGACTGGAAAAAGTCAGTTTTCATTCCAATCCCAAAGAAGGGCAATGCCAAAGAATGTTCAAACTACTGCACAATTGCACTCATTTCACATGCTATCAAGGTAATGCTCAAAATCCTTCAAGCCAGGTTGCAACAGTACATGAACTGAGAATTTCCAGATGTACAAGGTGGATTTAGAAAAGGCAAAAGAACCAGAGATCAAATTGCCAATATCTATCGGATCATGGAAAAAACAAGAGAATTCCAGAAAAACCTGTGCTTTATAGACTGTGCCAAAGCCTTTTGACTGTGTGGATCACAACAAACTGTGGAAAATTCTTAAAGAGATGCGATTACCAGACGAAATTACCTGTGTCATGAGAAATCTGCATGCAGGTCAAGAAGCAACAGTTAGAACCAGAAGAAGGCACTGGTTCAGAATTGGGAAGGGAGTATGTCAAGGCTGTCTATTGTCACCCTGCTTCTTTAACTTATATGCAGAGTGCATGCTTGCATGCTAAGTCTGTTCAGTCCTGTCTTACTCTTTGTGACCCTATAGACTATTGCCCGCTAGGGTCCTCTGTCCACTGGTTTTCCCAGACAAGAATACTGGAGTGTGTTGTTGTTTTCCTCTCCAGGGGATCTTTGTGACCCAGGGATGTAACTGATGTCTCTTATGTCTCTTACATTATGAAATGTCAGGCTGGATAAAGCTCAGCTTGAATCAAGATTGCTGGGAGAAATATCACTAACCTCAGGTAATGGGGCTCTGTACCAACCTAACAGGGTGGGATGAGTATGGAGATAAGAGGAAGGCTCAAGAAGGAAGGTTCATATGTATACCTATGGCTGATTCCTGTTGATGTTTGGCAAAAACCAACACAAAATGTAAAGCAATTATCCTTCAATTCAAAAATAGATTGAAAAAAAATTACTTCAGACATGTAAGTGACACCACCCTAATGCAGATAGGAAAGAGAAACTAAAGAGCCTCTTGATGAAAGTGAAAGAGGAGAGTGAAAAAGCTGGCTTAAAACTCAACATTCAAAAAATGAAGATCATGGCATCTGGTCCCATCACTTCATGGTAAAAAGATATGGAAAAAATGGAAACAGTGCAGACTTTATTTTCTTAGTCTCCAGAATCACTGCAGATGGCGACTGCAGCCATTAAATTAAAAGATGCTTGCTCCTTGGAAGAAAAGCTATGACCATCCTAGAAGTATTAAAAACCAGGGACATCACTTTGCTGATGAAGGTTTGTCTAGTCAAGCTATGGTATGTAAGGATGTGAGAGTTGGCCATAAAGAAGGCTGAGTTATGAAGAATTGGTGCTTTCAAGAATTGATGTTTTGTGGTGCTAGGGAAGACTCTTGAGAATCCCTTGGACAGTAAAGAGATCAAACCAGTCAATCGTAAAGGAAATTAACCCTGAATATTCACTGAAGGACTGATGCTAAAGCTGAAACTCCAATACTTTGACTACATGAAGCGAAGAGCTGACTCATTGGAAAATACCCCAATGCTGGGCAAAACTGAGGACAAGAGGATAAGAGGGTGACAGAGGATGAGATGGTTTGATGGCATCATTGACTCAATGAACATGAGTTTGAGTGAAGTCTGGGAGATAGTAAAGGGCAGGGACATCTGGCTTGCTGCAGTCCATGGTGGTCACAAAGAGTCGGACAGGACTGAGTGACTGAACAACTATTTATTTTCAGTATAATATGTATCTTTTAAACTGTTTTTACTCCTATAAAATATATACCACTTTTGATATTATCTTATTCTCTTTCTTGTAGCCATGTGCTATGCTTAATAGATTGGTTGTGTCTGAATCTTTGTGATCTCATGAACTGCAGCCTGCCAGGTTCCTCTGTCCATGGGGATTCTCCAGGCAAGAATACTGGTGTGGGTTGCCATGCCCTCTTCCAGGGAGTCCTTCCAATCCAGAGATCAAACCCAGGTCTTCCACATTGCAGGTGGATTCTTTCCATCTGAGCCACCAGGGAAGCCCAAGAATACTGGAGTGAGTAGCGTATCCCTTCTCCAGGGATAGTCTTGTAGACACACTATACTAAAATTTGTATTTTTGTAGACTTGGAACTTGAACTGTGATTTTACCATCTCTGATATCTCCTGCCCACTATATATAGAACTCTTACACCTATGGTATTTATTGGTGGACCCAATTTCCTTTAGCAACCCATATCGGGCTTCCCATGTGGTGCTAGATGTAAAGTACCACCTACTAATGCAGGAGACATAAGAGACATGGGGTTGATCCTTCCCAGGTGGGAAAGATCCCTGGAAGGAGGGCATGGCAACACTGTACTATTCCTGCTGGAGAAACCCCATGGACAGAGGAACCTGGCAGACTGCAGTCCATTGGATCACAAAGAGTTGGACATGACTGAAGCAACTTAGCACACATTGGTTGTCACATTTTTACTTTTGACATTATGAATCATTTTATCTCTAAAATCTTGAACATAAAATCCTACAGTACATAACAAATTTTCTTAATCCTACTTCTCCTTAATAGTTTCTCCAATATACCTTTTCTCAAATGCATTAGTATTTCTAATCCAGGAGTAAAATATGTATTTTTATCAATATTCTCCCAATTTATAGTGGCTAGTTGTAACAGTGTACTGAGAATTCTGAACCTGAGGTCAAGGCTCAGCAAAAAAGACTTGTGATCAATTATCAGTGTGAAATAAAGCAGAAATTTATAGTTGCCTGCATGTCAAATACATGTAAGTCCTTCTACCTTTCCCATTCTGTTAGACTATCATTCTTTGTCTGAAATCACCTTTCTCACCCTCTGTGTTAGTGACTTCCATCCTCAATCTCACCATCCAAGGTTTGAAAATATTTTTTAAAAATCTTTTGAATAGTGTCAAAAAACAAAACGTGATTTTACCATTCCCTGGAACTAATTGCATAGTATTTACATTGTGTTTACAACTATTTACATATAATTTACATCGCATTAGGTAATAAATAATCTATATATGATGTAAAGTATAAGATGGGATATGTGGAGGTTATATGCAAAAACTATACGATTTTATAGTATAAGGACTTCCGCAGTGACTCATTGGCAAAGAATCGGACAAGTGATTAATTCCAAAGTAACCATGGAGCTTAGACAGCTGCTGAATATCAAAGAAACAAACACACAAAAACAAATAAAAAAAAATGTGCAGAAGATCTAAATAGACATTTCTCCAAAAAGGACATACAGATGGCCAACAGGCACTTGAAAGGATGCTCAACATTGCTAATTATTAGAGAAATGAGAAACAAAACTACAATAAAGTATCACCTTACATCAGTCAGATTGACCATCATCAAAAAAAGTTTACAAATAACTTAAAGAGGTGCATGGACCCAATGTTTATAGTAGTGCTATTTACAAAGGCCAAGACAGAAGCAACCTAGATGTTCACTGATAGATGAATATATAATGAAGTATTACTCAGTCATGGAAAAGAATGAATTAATGCCATTTACAGCAACATGGATGGACCTAGAGATTATCATACTAAATGAAGTAGGTCAGACAGAGAAAGGCAAATAGCATATAATATCATTTATATGTGAAATCTAAAAAAACTGATAAAAATGAATTTATTTACAAAACAGAAACAGACCCACAGACATTGAAAACAAAATTATGTTTGCTGGAAGGAAAAGTGGGGAGGGATAAACTGGGGATTTGGATTAACAGATACATACTACTATGTATAAAACGGATGAAAGGTAGGAACCTACTATGCAGTGCAGGGAACTATATTCAATGTCTTGTGGTAAACTGTGAAAGTGAAAGTTACTCACTCAGTTGTGTTTGACTCTTTGCAACACCAGGGACTGTAGACTACCCAGTTCTGTGATCATGGATTTCTTCAGGCAAGTGTACTGGAGTGGGTAGCTTTTCTTTTCTCCAGGGTATCTTCCTGACCCAGCGATCAAACCTGCGTCTCTTACATCTTCTGGTATTGGCAGGCAGATTCTTTACCATCTGAGCCACCACGGAAGCCCCCTGCAAGCCTATACTGAAAGGAAATCTGAGTGGAAATAAATTTGGAAAAAGTATATTTATTTATTTATTTGTGTATGCCTGAATCACTTTACATGAAATATGAAATACATGCACATGAAATATGTATGTAGGTCAATTGTTCCTCGATTTAAAAAGATAAAAAATTTTACAAAAATACAAGCAACATTTGCTGGCCTAAATATTTATCTTATATCCACCAGCCTGTTTAAATCTTTTTATTAATACAAAAATTTAGTTCTTCATTCTTTGTTTGTCTTAAAACTTACTTATTGGGAGAGTTAACAGGTAGGAAGGCCAGAGGTCCCCAAACAGCAGGAGGAAATAAACTGCAAGAGGCAGACTTTTTTTCCTTACACAAAATTACTAGAAGCTTCTTTTAATTCTGTGTTGATGACACTTGGCTCTGCCTGAACTTTTCTCAAACTTTTAACTAACTAATGCATTTTTCTTAGGGAAATGTTTTTCTTAAGATATGTTAATAGAACTATGTATCTCCTTTGGAATCTGCCTTTCTTCAAAATGGTTCCCACCTAAGACTAACTTTTATTTTTTCTTTTCTCAAACCTTGGGTTGATAATGGTTCAACAAACAAGTATTCATGTCAATTGTTTTATGACCAGGGATGACACACCTCATGCCATTCTATCTCAAAAGTGCATATTGTGGGAGACAGTCCTGGTGAAACTACCTCAGCCTTGAGGTGCTTTCCTTATCTGATTAATAGCTTGCTAACAGACATAAATGGAGAAGGCACTGGCAACCCACTCCAGTACTCTTGCCTGGAAAATCCCATGGACGGAGGAGCCTGGTAGGCTGCAGTCCATGGGATTGCTAGGAGTCAGACACGACTGAGCGACTTCACTTTCACTTTTCACTTTCATGCATTGGAGAAGGAAATGGCAACCCACTCCAGTGTTCTTGCCTGGAGAATTCCAGGGATGGGGGAGCCTGGTGAGCTGCTGTCTATGGGGTCGCACAGAGTCGGACACGGATGAAGGGACTTAGCAGCAGCAGCAGCAACAGAAACAGACATAAAACACCTTGCTAAAAGCTAGCAAGGGACATTTTTTCTGCTCCCTTCTGATGTCTATATCAGAACCATTCTCTTTTTTATATTTTAAAAATTCTGTTACATAAAAAGCTCTGAGTGGTCAAGCGTGTCTCTGACCCGGGATCAATGCCTGTGGTCAAGCCTGTCACCTCTGGAGGTCGTAAATACCGGCATAACACACAGCTCGCAGCAGCAACCTTTCAATATTATCTGGAAATAGCTGCAGTTTAATTTTCACTCTCAACCTACCCATATTCACTTTCTTCTTCTTGTTATATGATACTGACTTTGTTGGTATGCAAGATATGGCAAGGAATATCTTCATACAATTTTACTGTTTTTTTAATATTGCAACTAATATTGTGTGATTTCTTATAGAATAAATTCACTGGACTTCTAGTCACCTTTAAAAATGTAGTAAGTAATTACTGGCCTTAAATTTTTTTACTAATCAGAATTTTTCTAAATTTTGTTTAAATAATGTCATTCTAAAGATAATATATGTCAGCTCAGTTCAGTTCAGTCACTCAGTCGTGTCTGACTCTGTGACACCATGGACTACAGAACACCAGGTTTGCCTGTCCATCATCAACTCCCAGAGCTTGCTCAAACTCATGTTCATCGAATCAGTGATGTCATCCAACCATCTCATCCTCTGTTGTCCCTTTTCCTCCTTCCTTCAGTTGTTCCCAGCAGCAGGGTCTTTTCCAGTTACTTCTTCGCGTCGGGTGGCAAAAGTATTGGAGCTTCAGTTTCAGCATCAGTCATTCCAATGAATTTTCAGGTCTGATTTCCTTTAGGATTGACCGTTTTGATCTCCTTGCAGTCCAAGGGACTCTCAAGAGTCTTCTCTAACACCACAGTTCAAAAGTATCAATTCTTTTTTTGAGATTTCTCCCAAGTACTGCATTTTAGACTCTTTTGTTGACTATGAGGGCTATTCCATTTATTCTAAGGGATTCTTGCCCACAGTAGTAGATGTAATGGTTATCTGAATTAAATTCACCAATTCTGGCCCATTTTAGTTCATTGATTCCTAGAATGTCAACGTTCATTTTTGCCATCCCCTGTTTGACCACTTCCAATTTACCATAATTCATGGATCTAACAATATTCTAGGTTCCTATGCAATACTATTCTTACTGCATCAGACTTTACTTCCATCACCAGTCACACCCAAAACTGGGAGTTATTTTTGCCTTGGCTCAGCCTCTTCATTCTTTCTGGAGCTATTTCTCCACTCTTCTCCAGTAGTGTATGCGATTTCAAATTCTAAGTAGCATAGCTATTGCAAATCCTAAAAGATAATATACTTATGGTATTTCTATATGTTTTTAAGATTCAAGCTTCCCAATATTTAAGGAAAATAATGAAGATTGGTTATAAAAAATTAATAGTAAATAAATTTTATGCATTAATCTATAAAGAGTTAGATTTCTGCATGCTCTTAATGTCCAGTATTATGAGACTTTATTTTCAATACTCTCAAAGTGAATTTGATCTCTCTAGTCCTCTTTACTATAAATTAGTTTTACTTACATTATCAAAACTTAAATAAGATTCTATTTCCCCAAGACCTTTGCGGGATTACTAGCTTCTTGGAATAAGTGGAAAGGTTTAATTTTAATGTTTTCATTACCTCATGCAAAAAATATCTTCAGTGATTTTTGTATGTTTAAAAAAGTAGGTGATTTAAGAACACAATTATATATAAGGTGCTTTAGTTAAATTAGGAATGTTTTTCAATACCAAATGGGTTTAATCCAGTCAAACAATTAATTTTATAGAGTCTTAATTGTATTCTTATTGCATCTGGCATACAATATATTTCTACTTTTGCTGAAGTTTCAAACCTTCCATTTATGATATTGGCAATTTTTCATATTCAGTCTTTGAAAACTGTAGTTTTTATTATTATGTCTGTAATGTTGAAGATTCATGGATAATATGTAAAACAGGGTTCTGAAATTTTCTTTTACAATTAAAGTTTAATTATTTTTATTGAAAAATGCTTACCAAAATAACTACAAACAAAATAATTGAGCTGTCTGTGTAAAGTTTTGCCATGATATGTATTATCTCCACACTAAAGTTCAAAATAGCTTAGGCTGCTAAATTAGATATGGTAAATCTTTTTTTTTTTTTTAATATACCTGTTGTAGAAGTACATTTTCTAGGTGTTTGTGGCTTCACTTGTTTAAGATAGTCACATAAAGCCTGAAATATCCCAGTGGAGACCCAGCTAGGTTTATTTGCGACTAGAATAGTGAATTTTGAAAATAAAAATATTCTACATTCAAATCAGCAGTTGTTTGACACAGCTTGAGGAGAATTTTTAAAATGTGCATAGTGTTTTAATTTTCACTTAAAATAAATAAATTTCTATTTTACAAAAATTTTCATTTTGCATATGTGGTGTGCATGTATATTCTTTTAGAGAGTTAGAAGAGAACTGATATTTGTAGGATTTGAGACTAGATGAAAACTGAGGCTAACCTAAATCAGTTAAGACTTGAATTCATATCTTTGTTCAGGGAATGGAGTGGGATAATGCAAAGGTAACTAAATTGGTCAAGTTAATTTTTATTAAAAAATCAACCTAATAAAATGAATTGAAGTAAAATAAACTGTCCCATGTTTGAATCTTGGTGTATGAAGTTAAAAAACCATTACTTTTTGTAAGAAGTTATAATTATATACTTTTAGAGGGAAAAATGTTCTTCTCATAACTTGGGCAAAAGCAAGTCTAAAGTCAGTGCTTTCTAAACTACTGGTTTTACGTGTCAGAAATCAGGGTTAGGGTGTTGAGAAAGACTTCACCAAGAGCCAGAGACAAACTTTGAAATGACAACTTGAAAATAAATCAAGCTTGTAAATTTTTAGATTTAAATAATTGAAAATAATTCTTACATACAGTTAAACATTTACAAGATGAACCAAATGATGCTATTGAAATTCTTCCAAGAGTTAGAATACAGAGATCTCATCATCAACTAGCTCTGTTGATAATAAGTTATGAATTGAGCTAAAATCAGATTTGTTCTCTTAAGATTGTGTGCTTAGTCACTCAGTCGTGTCTGACTCTTTGCAACCCTGTCTATGAACTGTAGCCCACAAGGCTCCTCTGCCCATGGGATTTTCCAGGCAAGAATACTGGAGTGGGTTGCAATTTTCCTCCTCCAGGGGATCTTCCCAACCCAAGAATCAACCCATGTCTCCTGTGTCTGCTTTTCTGCTTAGACACTCAGTCATGTCCGAATCTTTGTGATCCCATGAAATTTAGAGTCTTCTCAAACACCACAGTTCAAAGCATCAATTCTTCAGTGCTCAGCTTTATTCACAGTCCAACTCTCACATCCATACATGACCACTGGAAAAACCATAGCCTTGACTAGACGGACCCTTGTTGGCAAAGTAATGTCTCTGCTTTTCAATATGCTATCTAGGTTGGTCATAACTTTTCTTCCAAGGAGTAAGCGTCTTCTAATTTCATGGCTGCAGTCACCATCTGTAATGATTTTGGAGCCCCCCAAAATAAAGTCTGACACTGTTTCCACTGTTTCCCCATCTATTTCCCATGAAGTGATGGAATCGGATGCCATGATCTTCATTTTCTAAATGTTGAGCTTTAAGCCAACTTTTTCACTCTCCACTTTCACTTTCTTCAAGAGGCTTTTTAAGTCCCTCTTCACTTTCTGCCATAAGGGTGGTGTCATCTGCATATCTGAGGTTATTGATTTTTCTCCCGGAAATCTTGAGTCCAGCTTGTGCTTCTTCCAGCCCAACGTTTCTCATGATGTAATTATGTTCCATTTTAATCTGTTGTAATGTCAGAAAGAATATGGCACAGTAGGTATATGTACAGTATTCTCCATTGAAGCCTGTATTTACTAGCTTACTAGTAGTAAATTATGAGCTATTTCAAATCCTAAAAGATAATGCTATGAAAGTGCACCACTCAATATGCCAGAAAATTTTGAAAACACAGCAGTGGCCACAGGACTGAAAAAGTTCAGTTTTCATTCTAGTCCCAAAGAAGGGCCAATGCCAAAGAATATTCAAACTGCTGCACAATTGCACTCATTTCACACACTAGCAAAGTAGTGCTCAAAATCCTTCAAGCTAGGCTTCAACAATATGTGAACCAAGAATTTCCAGATACACAAGCTGGATTTAGAAAAGGCAGAGGAAGCAGAGATCACATTGCCTACATCTGTTTGATCATAGAAAAAGCAAGAGAATTCCAGAAAAACATATACTTCTGCTTCATTGACTATGCTAAAGACTTTGACTGTGTAGACCACAGCAAACTGTGGAAATTTCTTAAAGAGATGGGAATACCAGACCACCTTACCTGTCTTCTGAGAAACGTGTATGCAGGTCTTGACAAGCAAAAGTTAAAACCAGACATGGAACAATGGACTGGTTCAAAATTGGGAAAGATGTACATCAAGGCTAACATATTGTCACCCTACTTATTTTATTTATGTGCAGAGTACATAATGTGAAATGCCATGGTGGATGAAGCACAAGCTGGAATCCAGATTGTGAGTGACATACCAATAACCTCATATATGCAGATGGTATCTCTTTAATTAGAGAAAGCAAAGAGGAATTATAGAACCTCTTGATAAAGGTGAAAGAGGACAGTGAAAAAGCTGGCTTAAAACTCAACATTCAAAAAACTAAGATCATGGAATCTGGTCCTATCACTTCATGGGAAATAGATGGGGAAACAACAGAAGCACTGACAGACTTTATTTTCTTGAGCTCCAAAATCACTGTAGATGGTCACTGGGCAGTCTTGAAATTAAAAGACACTTGCTCCTTGGAGGTAAAGCAATGACAAAAGTAGACAGCGTATAAAATCAGAGACATTATTTGCCAACAAAGGTCCGTATAGTCAAAGCTATGGTTTTTCCAGTAGTCATGTACAGATGTGAGAACTGGACAATAAAAAAGTCTGAATGGTGAAGAACTGATGCCTTTGAACTGTGGTGCTGGAGATAACTCTTGAAAGTGCTTTGGACTGCAAGGAGATCAACCCAGTCGATCCTAAAGGAAATCAACCCTGAATATTCATTGGAAGTACTGATCCTGATGCTGAAGCTCCAATACCTTGGCCACATGATGCAAAGAGCCATCTCAGTAGATAAGACTCTAATGCTCGAAAGATTGAAGGAAGGAGGAGAAGGGGATGACAGAGGATGAGATGGTTGGATGGCATCACTGACTCAATGGACATGAGTTTGAGCAAACGCTGGGAAATGGTGAAGGACAGGGAAGCCTGGTATGCTGCACTTCATGGGGTTGCAAAGAGTTGGACATGATTGGGCACCTAAACAACACAAGTAGAAAATTATAGGTACCTTTAATTATCTGTAATTGATTAGAATAATATGATGAATGAGTTTAAATAATCATTAATATTAATTCTTTAAATACTATCATATGATGCAGATGTTATTTTTATTAGAACAAAAGGAGAAAAAGGAATCTCTGGAGTATTATAACACACAAGAATAATAAGCTTTTTGGTGCAATCCTTTGTAGAGTAACTAATTATAAAATGTGCATCAAAAGAAGACTTTTTTTCATACATATATATTCCATCAGTTAATTGTATTCTTCTTAGCTACAAGTTTCTGAATTTTATCTTACATTTCTATAATTGACTTAAATTTTAATGTTACTTTATTTCACAAAGTTTTCTCTGAGTTTTTTAAAATATAAATTTATTGATTTTAATTAGAGGCTAATTACTTTACAGTATTGTACTGGTTTTGCCGTACATCAACATGAATCCACCACGGGTGTACACATGTTCCTCATCCTGAACCCCCCTCCCACCTCCCTCCCCATACCATCCCTCTGGGTCATCCCAGTGCACCAGCCCCCAGCATCCTGTATCATGCATTGAACCTGGACTGGCGATTCATTTCATATATGATATTATACATGTTTCAATGCCATTCTCCTAAATCATCCCAGCCTCTCCCTCTCCCACAGAGTCCAAAAGACTGTTCTATACATCTGTGTCTCTTTTGCTGTCTCACATACAGGGTTACTATGTCTAAAATTTGTTTTATTTTTTTTTCTCACATCTTTAAACCATTTTCATATAGCTCCATGCCATCTTTCCTCTACAAGCACTTTCAATAGTTGGGGATAAACATTTTCAATTTTTAAATCTTATTTCCATGAAACTTATGTATATTTAAAAATATCCATGTATATTTATATGTATTTGACCCTCAGTGAGTGGGCCAGGATCCTTAATAACCATCATCAGGTGCATAACTCTCAGTTGCTTATTCACCCTGAGGAATACTAAAGGAAGCTTCCCTGTTGCAAACCAATGTCAGAAATTTGGACTGTTTTTGCTCTTTATTCTTCTATTGTTTATGATGAAATACTTCATATACCTAAAAGAGAGTTCAGTGTTTGGGTGTTTTTTTATGTATAAAGATAATAGATTTTTAGCTCCAACCAAGTGAAGAAAAACTACATTGCGAACCCTCCAGACACTTCCCGTTTATTGCTCCCTATGCAAATACTTTGGCCTCTCTAAAAATTAAGGATTATTTTGCCTTAAGTAATAGCCATTCCTTTGTTTTTATTTATATTCTTTGTATGTATAACTGGATCCTTAACATTATAGTTTTGCATATTATAGGAATAGAATTTTATATGGACCTGTCCAAATTCTTTATTTATTGTTTCTTTTGTTCAGTATTATATTTATGAATTTCAATTCTTGTTTTATATATCTGTGATTCTTTGTTGTCTATTGCTATATGTTATCTCATTATGTGATTATTTGGCTCCCAAATATTATTAATAAACATTTCCAGCATTTCCAGGTTTGCAATTGGAGAAAACATTGCTATGACTATTTTTGTTCATGTTTCCCAGTGCACATTAACAAGAGATGTACTTGAAAATTTCCTGATGGTGATTTTGCTGAGTGGGTTTATGAATGTTTAGCTTCACTAGAAAATGTCAAATTGTTTTTTTCCAAAATAGTCTAATCAATTTAAACCAGGCAAATGTGGGCTTTTCTGAGACTCTCTAGTATTTACAAATTGATATTTGAAGACATTTAAGCTTTTGCTGACATAGTCAGTTTACACATATACACACACAGACACAAAGAAATGTCTGGTATAGATGATTTTACTGATGAATTTTTTCTAAATCTTTAGGCACCAATATTACAGCAAATTTCAGAGGACTGAAAAAGAACAAAAATCCTCTGGCTGTAGCTCAATGCCCCCAAGTCTTATCAAATCTGAGGATTTTCAATACATAAAAATTATAGAAGAATTTCTATCATAAACTCAAGAGGCAAAACATTTTAATAAAAATAAAAGTAAGTAAAACCAATCTTGCATTAATATGTTATGACCAAGTAATGTTTGCTCAAGAAGGGTAAACTTGCAGGAAATCCATAGAATTGTAACAAATTAATATACAGAAACATCAATTACATAGAGTGGAAAGATGAGAAGGAGTAGCTCGCATATCCTGTGAAAATAGTAGAGCCTAAAAGAAAGAAGAAAAACTACTTTCTGGGTAAAGACTAAGCCAATGAAAAGCCATGGACTCTATGTTTACTAAAGCCCTCCCAACTTACATTCTTCTCTATAAAAACATCTTCTTCCCTTGACATGGCATACTCGCACATGGCTAGTCATGGTGACAGATCTTGAATTTCAATTATCTGCTGATTCCAAATGAACTCAACTTTGCTGGACAAATATCTGGCAGTCTGTTCATGTTAGATCATCAGAATTCACCATATTTTTAGAACAAAATGAGAAATATATACATATATATTAATATATTTGGCTTATTCTAATTTTTGTCTAATGAGAACAAAGTTATGAGCATTTATACATAATCTATATAAGTAAATATATCTTAAAGATAATTTCATAATGTTGATGTGTATATTTAAATAATAAATTAAATGCCTGTTAATTTTTTCTGGATATATAGTCCCAGGAGTTGTATTGCTGTGTCATATGGCAAGTCTTTTTAGTTTTTAAGGAACCTCCATACTGTTCTCTAGGATATGTTGGCAATTGAACTCTGCTTCCTCTGCCTTTTCTAAATCCAGCTTTGTACATCTGAAAGTTCTCAGTTCGTGTACTGTTGAAGCCTAGCTTGAAGGATTTTGAGCATAATCTTGTTAACATGCTTGGCATTGCCTTTCTTTGAGACTGTAATGAAAACTGATCTTTCACAGTCCTGAGGCCACTACTGAGATTTCCAAATTTGCTGGCATATTGAGAGCAACACTTTCACAGCATCATCTTTGAGGATTTGAAATAGCTCAGCTGGAAATCCATCACCTCTGCTAGCTTTGTTCATATTAATGCTTCATGAAGCCTACTTAACTTCACACTCCAGGATGTCTGGCTCTAGGTGAGTGATCACACCATCATGGTTTTCTGAGTCACTAAGAGTTCTTTTGTACACTTCCATGTATTCGTGCCACCTCTTCATAATATCTTCTGCTTCTGTTAGGTCCTTGCCATTTTTGCCCTTTATTGTAGCCATCTTTGCATGAAATATTCCCTTGGTATCTCCAGTTTTCTTGAAGAGATCTCTAGTCATTCCCATTCTATTGTTTTCCTCTATTTCTTTGCATTGTTCACTTAGGGAGTTTTTTTTTTTTTTTTTTAAATCTCTCCTTACTATTCTCTGGAATTCTGCATTCAGTTGGGTTTATCTTTCCCTTTCTCCTTTGGCTTTTAATTCTCTTCTTCTCTCAGCTATTTGTAAGGCCTCCTCAGACAACAACTTTGCCTTTTGGATTTCTTTTTCTTGGGAATGGTTTTAGTCATCACCTCCTATACAGTGCTATAAACCTTCAGCCACAATTCTTCAGGCACTCTGTCTACCAGATCTAGTACCTTTAATCTATTTGTCACCTCCACTGCATAATCATAATGAATTTGATTTAAGTCATGGCTGAATGGTCTAGTGGCTTTCCCTACTTTTTTCAATTTGAGCCTGAATTTTGCAATAAGGAGCAGATGATCTGAGCCACAGTCAGCTCCAGAGCTTGTTTTGCTGACTGTATAGAGCTTCTTCATCTTCAGCTGCAAATAATATTATCAATCTGATTTTGGTATTGATCATCTTGTGATTTCTATGTGTAGAGTCATCTCTGTGTTGTTGGAAGAAGGTGTTTGCTATGACCAGTGCACCCTCTTGGCAAAACTCTGTTAGCCTTTGTCCTGCTTCATTTTGTACTCCAAAGCCAAACTTGCCTGTTACTCCAGGTATTCCTTGATTTCCTACATTTGCATTCCATTCCCCTATAATGAAGAGGACATCTTTTTTTTGGTGTTAGTTCTAAGAGGTCTTGTAGTTCTTCACAGAACTGCTCAACTTGATCTTCTTTGGCATTAGTGCTTGGGACATAGACTTGGATTACTGTGATGTTAAGCAGTTTGCCTTGTAAATGAACTGAGATCATTCTGTCACTTTTTTTGCTGATCATTAAAAAAAAAATCTGCTTCATTGAGTATGCTAAAGTCTTTGTGTGGATCACAACAATTTGTGGACTATTCTTAAAGAGATGGGAATAACAGACCACTTTGTCTGCCTGCTGAGAAACCTGTATGCAGATCAAGAAGCAACAGTTAAAGCTGAACATGGAAAATGACTGGTTCAAAATTGTGAAAGGAGTACATAAAGGCTATATATTGTCACCCTGTTTATTTAACTTATATGCAGAGTACATCATGTGAAATGCTGGGCTGGATGACTCACAAGGTAAAACCAAGATTGCTGGAAGAAATATCAACAAACTCATACATACAGATGATATATCTTTAATGGCAGAAAGTGAAGATGAACTAAAGAGCCTCTTGATGAAGAGGAAATTGAAAAAGTAGGCTTAAAACTCAGCATTCAAGAAATTAGGATCACGGCAACTGGTCCTATCACTTCATGGCAAATAGATGGGGAAAAAGTGACATATTTTATTTTCTTTGGCTCAAAATCACTGCAGATGGTGACTGCAGCCATGAAATTAAAAGATATTTGCTCTCCGGAAGAAAAGCTATGGCAAACCTAGACAGAATATTAAAAAGCAGAGACATTGCTTTTTGGACAAAGATTTGTATAGTCAAAGCTATGGTTTTTTCTGGTAGTCATGTACAGATGTGAGGATTGGACCATAAAAAACACTGAGTGCTGAAGAATTGATTCTTTCAAACTTCAGTGCTGGAGAAGACTCTTGAGAATCCACTGGACAGCAAGGAGGTCCAACCAGCCATTCCTAAAGAAAATCAACCCTGAATATTCATTGGAAAGACTGATCCTGCAGCTGAAGCTCCAACACTTTGGCCACCTGATGCAAAGAGCCGAGTAATTGGAAAAGACCTTGATGCGACAAAGGTTGAGGGCAAGAGGAGAAGGGGTTGACAGAGGATGAGCTGGTTGGATGGCATCACTGACTCAATGAACATGAGTTTAAGCAATCTCAAGGAGATAGCAGAGGACAACCTGTTGTGCTGCAGTTCATGGGGTGACAGAGGCAAACACAACCTAGTGACTGAACAATAACAATGTACTCTTCTCTGTAGTGACCTCATCAATTTACATTCCCACCAACAGTTTCCCCCTTTTCCACACCCACTCCAGCATTTGTTCATGGTAGACATTTTTATTTTGGGTATTCAGACCAGTCTGAGATAATACCTTATTGTACTTTTGATTTCTGTTTCTCTAATTATAACAGAATTATGACAGAATGTGGTCCACTGGAGAAGGGAATGGCAAACAACTTCAGTATTCTTGCCTTGAGAACCCCATGAACAGTATGAAAAAGCAAAATGATCAGATACTGAAAGGGAAACTCCCTGGGTCGGTAGATGCCCAATATGCTACTGTAAATCAGTGGAGAAATAACTCCAGAAAGAATGAAGGGATGGAGCCAAAGCAAAAGAAATACCCAGTTGTGGATATGACTGGTGATAGAAGCAAGGTCCAATGCTGTAAAGAGCAATATTGCATAGGAATCTGAAATGTCAGGTCCTTGAATCAAGGAAAATTGGAAGTGGTCAAACAGGAGATGGCAAGAGTGAACATCGACATTCTAGGAATCAGCAAACTAAAATGGACTGGAATGGGTGAATTTAACTCAGATGACCATTATATCTACTACTGTGAGCAGGAATCACTTAGAAGAAATGGAGTAGCCATCATGGTCAACAAAAGAGTCTGAAATGCAGTACTTGGATGCAGTCTCAAAAACGACAGAATGATCTCTGATCGTTTCCAAGGCAAACCATTCAATATCATGGTAATCCAAGCCTATGCCCCAACCAGTAATGCTGAAAAAGCTGAAGTTGAACAGTTCTATGAAGACTTACAAGACCTTTTAGAACTAACACCCCAAAAAAGATGTCCTTTTCATTATAGGGGACTGGGATGCAAAAGTAGGAAGTCAAGAAACACCTGGAGTAACAGGCAAATTTGGCCATGGAGTACAGAATGAAGCAGGGCAAAGGCTAATAAATTTTTGCCAAGAGAATGCACTGGTCATAGCAAACACCCTCTTCCAACAACACAAGAGAAGACTCTACACATGGACATCACCAGATGGTCAACACCAAAATCAGATTGATTATATTCTTTGTGCCCAAAGATGGAGAAACTAAACAGTCAGCAAAAACAAGACTGGGAGCTGACTGTGGCTCAGATCATGAACTCCTTATTGCCAAATTCAGATTTAAATTGAAGAAAGTGGAGAAAACCACTAGACCATTCAGGTATGACCTAAATCAAATCCCTTATGATTATACAGTGGAAGTAAGAAATAGACTTAAGAAACTAGATTTGATAGACAGACTGCCTGATGAACTATGGATGGAGATTCATGACATTGTACAGGAGACAGGGTTCAAGACCATCTCCAAAGAAAAGAAATGCAAAAAAGCAAGATGGCTGCCTTACAAATAGCTGTGAAAAGAAGAGAAGTGAAAAGCAAAGGAGAAAAGGAAACATTTAAGCATCTGAAAGCAGAATTCCAAAGAATAGCGATAAGAAAGCCCTCCTCAGTGATCAATGCAAAGAAATAGAGGAAAACAACAGAATGGGAAAGACTAGAGATCTCCTCAACAAAATTAGAGATACCAAGGGAACATTTCATGCAAAGATGGCTCAATAAAGGACAGAAATGGTATGGACCTAACAGAAGCAGAAGATATTAAGAAGAGGTGTCAAGAACACACAGAAATGTACAAAAAAGATCTTCACGACCAAGATAATCATGATGGTGTGATCACTCACCTAGAGCCAGAGTTCCAGAAAAACATCTACTTCTGCTTTATTGACTTTGCCAAAGCTTTTGACTGCGTGGATCACAATAAACTATGGAAAATTCTGCAAGAGATGGGAATACTGACCACCTGACCTGCCTCTTGAGAAACCTGTATGCAGGTCAGGAAGCAACAGTTAGAACTGGACATGGAACAACAGACTGGTTCCAAATAGGAAAAGGAGTATGTCAAGGCTGTATATTGTCACTCTGCTTATTTAACTTATATGCAGAGTACATCATGAGAAACACTGGGCTGGAAGAAGCACAAGCTGGAATCAAGATTGCGAGGAGAAATGTCAATAATCTCAGATATGCAGATGACACCACCTTTATGGTAGAAAGTGAAGAGGCACTAAAAAGCCTCTTGATAAAATTGAAAGAGGAGAGTGAAAAAAGTTGGCTTAAAACTCAACATTCAGAAAAATGAAGATTATAGCATCTGGTCCTATCACTTCATGGCAAATAGATGGGGAAACAGTGGAAATAGTGTCAGACTTTGTTTTTCAGGGCTCCAAAATCACTGCAGTTGGTGATTGCAGCCATGAAATTAAGACGCTTACTCCTTGGAAGGAAAGTTATGAACAACATAGATAGCATATTAAAAAGCAGAAACATTACATTGCCAACAAAGGTACATCTAGTCAAGGCTATGGTTTTTCCTGTGGTCATGTATGGCTGTGAGAGTTGGACTGTGAAGAAAGCTGAGCACCAAAGAATTGATGCTTTTGAACTGTGGTGTTGGAGAAGACTCTTGAGAGTCCCTTGGACTAAGGAGATCCAACCAGTCCATCCTAACGGAGATCAGTCTTGGGTGTTCATTGGAGGGACTGATGCTAAAGCTGAAACTCCAATACTTTGGCCACCTCATGCGAAGAGTTGACTCATTGGAAAAGACCCTGATGCTGGGAGGGATTGGGGGCAGGAGAAGGGGACAACAGAGAATGAGATGGCTGGGTGGCATCATTGACTCAATGGACATCAGTTTGAGTGACCTCTGGGAATTGGTTATGGACAAGGAGGCCTGGTGTGCTGTGATTCATGGGGTCGCAAAGAGTCGGACATGACTGAGACGGAACTGAACTGAATTATAACAAATGTTGAGCACATTTTTATGTGCCTGTTGGTCATGTGTATGTCTTCTTTGGAGGAATGATTATTTTGGTCTTCTGCTTAGTTTTTGATTTTTTTTAAATTGAATTGGATAATCTGTTTTTATTTTTGTAATGTAAGCCCTCAATAGTCACATTGCTTACAAATATTTCTCCCAGTCCTAAGGTGTCTTTTCATTTTGCCTATGGTTTTCTTTGTTGTTCAAAAGCTTATACATTTGATTAGGACCCATTTACTTATGTTTCCTTTTAATTCTGTTGCCTTGAGAGACCAACCTAAGAAAATATTTTATACTTATTATTCAATCTAATGGACTGTTGTAGTATGCTGATTATTGCATTCACATATTCACTTCTTTAAAAAAAATTTATTTTATATTGTAGTATATTTGACTTAAAATGTTTTGTTAGTTTCAGGTGTATAGCACAGTGATTTAGTTATATGCATACATATATCTATTCTTTTTCAGATTATTTTCCCATATAACTTATTTCAGAGTATCAAGTAGAGTTCCCTTTGCTATGGACTTTTGTAGGTCCATGATGATTTTCTGTTTTTTATTCAGTAGCATGCATATGCTAATCCCAACCTCCTAATTTTTCTCTGCCCAATCTTTCTCTTTTTTTTTTTTTTTAATTTTATTTTATTTTATTTTTAAACTTTACATAACTGTATTAGATCTTTTGGTAACTGTAAGTTTGTTTTCTAAGTCTATGAGTTTATTTCAGTTTTGTAAATTAATTCATTTGTGTCATATTTTAGATTCCACATATAAATGATATCATATAGTATTTGTCTATCTTTATCTGACTTACTTAATTTATTATGATAATCTCTAGGTCCATCCATGTTGCTACCATGGGCATTACTTCATTCTTTCTTATGGCTAAGTAATAATCCTTTGCATATATGTTTTACATCTTCTTTATCTATTGATCCATCAATGGACATTTAAGTTGCTCCCATGTCTTGGCTATTGTAAATAGTGCTGCAATGAACACGTATCTTTGTGAAGCACGGTTTTCTCCAGTTTTGTATCTAGGAGTGGGATTGCCACATAAAGTGGTAGCTCTATCTTTAGTTTTTTAAGGAGTGTTCATATTGTTCTCCATAGTGGAGAACATATTCACTTCTGATAAAAGGATTAAATACCCTTTCCCATCGTTGTGTGACATAAAGTGCCCACAGGCAACTTTTGCTGTCACATTCCATGGATGGTTGTTTTAGCAGTGACAGGCACTTTGGCCACTGATAGTGTGAATGTATATCATGTCCAAGCAGAAGTTTCAAGTGCCAAGGAGTATTTTTCTCAGAATCCTTGCATTTTGCCATGAGAAAGTCATGACAGGAAAAGGAGTTACTCCTTCATCCTAAATCCCAGTAGAAGAAACTGGTATGGTTAGGGACAAATCATTCTTGTTGCAAGGCAAGGTTCAAGGGTCATTTATTACAATATAAAAGCTAATTAATCCAGTACAATCAATTTCCCTATAAACTTTTCCTTATACACCATAAAAAGTGGTAACTTTAATTATCTCTCATAATGGGAAATAATTTATTTCTTCATTAGCTAATTTATTCAGTGCACTTATCTATGACTTATACAAGGTGAAATGAAGTGTTTGTGGTATAAAAAGACAGAGGAAAAGCACACAAATAAGATTAGAGTTGAAATTATGAATTGTAACAGATATTTAAGAAACACTTTGAGAAAATTCAAAATAGATAAATATAATTTTAACCAAGAGGCAAGGTAAGACTGCCAGTACAATAATATTTGAGATAGGTCTAAATAATGCTTAAAATTTTAATACAGGCTAAGATATCTGAATTGCAGGAGAGACAAAAGCTAAAAGAAAGCCCAAAAGCAAATATATATATACATATACACACACACACATATGAAAAGATAGAGACAAAGTCACAAAGCAAGAATTTTTTGGTGAGTATCTAGTTTGCAAGAGACTATATTGGAACTTATAATTAAAGTCCACAGTGGGTCAATAAATACACCCTTTGAATCTTGGTATCAATTTTTTTAGCACACACTGTATGCTAAGTGGCTTCAGTTGTATCTGACTTTGTGACCCTATGGACTGTGCCTGCCAGGTTCCTCTGTCCATGGGATTCTTCAGGCATTTCAGGCAAGAATACTGGAGTGGGTTGCCATGCCCTCAGTCTTAGGGGATCTTTCTGACCCAGGGATCAAACAGGCAGCTCCTGCATGCCCTGCCTTGCAGGTAGATTCTTTACCACTGAGCCACCAGTTAAACCCGTTTTTAAGTTTAGACTTGGATTTAAATAGAGATATACCAAATTTTTTTGTCAATAGCTAAACAATATATCTGCTTATAAATCAAAAGTAAATTTTGACTGTTGATCCTATATTTGGAGTATCAAATAAAAATACCCTTTAACTTAAGGGTCACTTTGGGAATGCATCCAATCCTTTAACAATTTTATGGGAAAAATGTCAAGACAGTCAGCTGTCTTAAATATGGAAATGCACAGTTATACTAAACATACTCTGAATAGGCAGAATAACCTCATTAGGAGACCAGTATCAAGCTGAAGATTCTTAATTTAATAAAGTTAATCTTTTTTTTTTTTTGCAAATTAGGTATCAGAATCCTTTCTGTTAGTAATTTTCAAAGTCACCAAACCACTTATTTTGTAGCTTTCAGAATAAACTGAGGTTGTATGCTCCTCAAATCAGATACTCTGTCATCTTTTCATTTAAAAAATGAAGGCAATAACTCAAAATAAATATAAATCCATAAATATTATAATTTATAGCATTTTTGCAACAACTCACACTTTAGTGATCAAATAATTTTAAATGTTTGAATCAGTACAGTTAAAAAATAAAACTATAGCAGACTATCCAAGAAAAACAAGGCTGTATTTTCTTTCCAAGTATTTTTCCAACACAATCTGATTGTATTTGGAGTCTTAGGAGACACACTGCTGCAAATTTTGCTGTCTGTCAAAACTCCATCACAGTGACTCATGAGAGCTGTGAAAAGTTTCAGAAGATCTTGTATTCAAGATCTTCTTCTATATAAGCTTCTTGAGATCTTATATGCAACTGCTTAAAATAAGCAGCTGTATATCATTATATGTATTTTAATAAATTTGTACAAAATATAATACTTTGAAATACAAATGTTATTCAATCCAAATATAAAATGTTTACATTCCATATATTTACTATATAATATATATTCATTATAATGCATTGTAATTATATGCACTCAATCTATATAAATATAAATGCATTATATATTTTATATACACTTTAAAAAGTTGTAAGTTGGAGATTGGTACAACTGTTTGTTAAGAAACTTTAAAAATCAACATAAAGTTGTTATTTTTCAAGTAAAACATGAACATATAAGAAGAAAGTAAAAATAAATGTAAAAGTAAATCAAAGATCTACACTTAAAAATGACCTCTATGTTCAGGAAGTTTTATAGGAAAATATAGTAAATGATTAAATAATATTTTAGGGGCATCATATATGAGCTCAAGGCTACACTAGGTGTTATGGTTACAAAGAAGAGGACACAGTGGATATTGTTTGTTCTGATGGAGTTTACACTCTATTGGAGGAGTGACATATTTGAAAAATAATCACAATAATCAGTGTATAATTTCTAACAGTTTTAGAAATTGTGAAAAAAGTAATGAGGTAATTTGAATACCTCTAAGAAATAAATCTGGCCTATAATAATAGCAGAAGGGTCTTAAAGTCTCCTCATGAGAGATGGGAACTGAGATGGTGATGAACAAAGCTTGCCAGAGTGTGGGAAGGTAAGGTGCATATGCAAGACAAACATACAGAGTGTCTTAACACAATCAGTGTATGATAAGTGCACATACACATTACTAACAGTTATTATTAGGTATTTTATGCCAGTAATACTTAAACGGACTTCCCCAGTGGCTCAGTGGTAAAGAATCTGCCTGCCAATGCAGGAGACTCAAATTTGATCCCCGGATCAGGAAGACCCCTGGAGAAGAAAATGTCAACCCTCTCTAGTTTTCTTGCCTGGGGAATCCCATGGACAGAGAAGCCTGGCAGGCCACAGGCCATAGGAATGCAAAAGAGTTGGACATGATTTAGAGACTAAACAGCAACAAACAAAATGCAGCTGTTTTACATAAAGTTTTCTTGTAAATATATATATATTTTTTAATTCATGAGACAGAGAATGCAATGAATTCTTTTAATTAATAATCAAATAGTAACCTGATAAACTAATAGACTGAATAATAATTTAATTTTAAAAAATCTAAGCCTTCCCATGAATAAATATCCTTAAGCCTGGGTCAAATGTAAAGTAGTAATAACCTGTTGCTATGCCATGTTGGCTTCTATTTTGTGTGTGTGTGTGTTTTTTTTACTGTTTTCAGTAATCCATACTTTGGTTTTTAGTAAACATATTTTTTCTTTCTTTCAATGATATAGTGATCATAAAATCTTCAAAAACCATGATTTTAACATGAAAATTAGACTTTACCCTTTATTAACAGATTTTTTCCCCCTGCTGTTGTTTTTAATGTCTGCAACCTTGTGAAGGACTGATCAAGTCAATCTATTTGAGGAGTATTCCTTTTTCAATTAGGTTTTGAAAGCTCCCACCAAAGCATAGACAAATATTCCAGGAAAGGAAAAGAGGTGTGAAATAACAAATTGAGACTGTCTGTGTGACTTTGCATTTGAGTGAGCTTAAGAAAAATGGAGGAATATTGACAGAAGACAAATTACTTTGTAATTGCATCTACAATAGCTTCTTTTAATGTAGTAAACAAATGTCATTCATATCAGGAATAGTTTCAAATAGCCTGAATAAAATAAAAATGAAAGAGTTGACATGCTTGAGAGAGCTAGGAGATGACTGAGCATTCCTCTAAAACAATTTTTAAAAATAAGTGGAGAGTCAGACACAACTTAGCAACTGAAAAACAATATACCTTATGAAAAATCTATTATCTTTGGCCCATATTCTAAATACTCAATCACTGTGACAACCAAAATAGCTCCCGAAATTTACAAAGAGGTCCCTAGGATGATTCAGGAACAGACACATGACCCTACATGGTCCAATCAGAGGAAAGCCTAGAGCTGCTGTTTGACAAAGAGAAAAAGGAAAACCAGTACTTCTGGCATGGCCTAAATGAAGCCCCATGCCCGAATGCGCCAGCAACCCTTCCACCACCAGGGGGAGCCCTCCTTGGGATGAGGCTTTTACCTTTTTTTATGTAGTATTGAATTTTTTTTTAATTATGGTAAAATATACATAAATGTAACATCTTAACCAAAAAAAAAATAATAAGTGGAAATACAGGGAGCTCTATTCAATACTCTGTAATGGCCTATATAAGAAAGGAATTAAAAAATAAAAATGATGGTATTTAACACTGATCTTCCAGGTGGCTCAGTAGCAAAGACCCTTCCTGCCAATGCAGGAGACTGGGGTTAATCCCTGGGTCAGGAAGATCCCTGGAGGAGAAAATGGCAAACCAGTCTAATATTCTTGTCTGGAAAATCCCATAGACAGAGGAGCCTGGTGGGTTACAGTCCATGGGATCACAAATAGACATGACTGAGCACACGTGCATGTGCACGCGCGCACACACACATACACACACACACACACATGTGTAACCCTAAATTCTAAGCCACTTTGGAGCGGGTGATTCAGCAAATGTTGGTAATTTGATTTCTGGTTCCTTTTCCTTTTCTAAACCCAGCTTGGACATCTGGAAATTCTTGCTTCACATAATGCTGAAGCCTAGCATGAAAGATTTTAAGCGTGACCTTACTAGCATGGTAGATGAGTGCAATTGTCTGAGCACACTCTTTAGTAATACCCTTTTTGGGAACTGGGATGAGGATTGACCTTTTCCAGTCCTATAGCCACTGCTGGGTCTTCCAGATTTACTGACATAATGAATGCAACACCTTGATGGCCTCATCCTTTGGAATTTTGAATAGTTTTACTGGAATTCTTTCTCATCCACTCACTTTATTAACAGCAGTTCTTCCTAAGGCCCATTTGACTCACCCTTCAGAATGTCTGGCTCTGGGTAGCTGATCACACCATCATAGCAATCCAGTTCATTTAGATCTTGCTTATACAGTTCTTCCATGTATTCTTTCCATCTCTTCTCGATCTCTTTACCATCTACTAGGTAGTTACCATTTATGTCTTTTATTGTGCCCATTTTTGGGCAAAATGTTTCCTTGATATCTCCAATTTTCTTGAAGAGATCTCTAGTCTTTCCCCTTCTGTTGTTTTCCTCTAGTTCATACACTGTTCATTAAAGAAGCCCTTCTTGTCTCTCCATGCTGTTCTTTGGAAATCTGCATTTAGTTGGATTGGATATACCTTTCCCTTCTTCCTTGCTTTTCGCTTCTCCTCTTTCTTTAGCTATTTGTAAGGCCTCCTCAGATAACCACTTTGCCTTCTTGCTTTTCTTTTCCTTTGGGCTGCTTTTGTTCACTGCCTCCTATACAATAGTAGGCACTTCCATCCGTAATTCTTCATGCACTCTGTCTACCAGATCTAATTCCTTCAATCTATTCATTAACTCTACTGCATATTCATAGGGGATCTGATTTAAGTTGTACCTGGCTGGCCTAGTGGTTTTCCCCACTTTCTTTAGTTTAAGCCTAAATTTTGCTATAAGAAGCTGATGATTTGAACTACAGTCAGATCCAGGTCTTGTTTTTGCTAACTGTATACAGTTTCTTCATCTTCAGCTATAAAGAATGTAATCAATTTGATTTTGGTGTTATTGGTCATTTGGTGATGTCCATGTGTAAAGTCAATTCTTGTGCTGTTGAAAAAGATTATTTGCTATGATAAATGCATTTTCTTGGTAGAATTCAATTAGCCTTTGCCCTGCTTCATTTTATTCTCCAAGGTCAAACTTGCCTGTTACTAAGATATCTTTTGACTTCCTACTTTTGCATTCCAAACCCCAATGATGAATAGAACATCTTTTTCGGTGCTTGTTTCAGGATGTCTTCTAGGTCTTCATAGAACTGATCAACTTCAGCTTCTTTGGCATCAGTGGTAGGGGCATAGACTTGGATTACTGTGATGTTGAATGACTTGCCTTGAAAACGAACCAAGATCATTCTGTCATTTTTGAGGTTGTATCCAAGTACTGTATTTCAGACTCTTATCATATTAAGCTTGATTTTATTCAGTTCTAAAACAAGAGAGGCATGCTTGGACTTAAGAAAGCAAAACCACATGAAATTTTCATCTGTATAACAACAGATAATAGTTGACACATAAACTGGTTTTAACTGAAGGACACAAACCAAGGAAGATTCTAAGTTCAGCTACACACCTAAATACCTATTTTCCTCCCATGCTTTATTCTTTGCATTATTTTTAACATTGCTTTAATGTATTAGAAATATGAGCCAGACAAATAAAAAATTTCAGTAAGTTGAGTAGTTTTGATTTTCAACTTAACTACTTCTAAGAATCCACTAAGAGGTTTGTACAAAATAGATGTGCTTTGTTTCCACACTAAACTTACTATAGCTATCAGGAGTTAGAGCTTCAGTTCAGTTCAGTCACTCAGTCATGTCTGACTCTTTGTGACCCCATGAATCGCAGCATGCCAGGCCTCCCTGTCCATCACCAACTCCCAGAGTTTACTGAGATTCACGTCCATCGAGTCAGTGATGCCATCCAGCCATCTCATCCTCTGTCGTCCCCTTGTCCTCCTGCCCCCAATCCCTCCCAGCATCAGAGTCTTTTCCAATGAGTCAACTCTTCGCATGAGGTGGCCAAAGTACTGGAGTTTCAGCTTTAGCAGCATTCCTTCCAAAGAAATCCCAGGGCTGATCTCCTTCAGAATGGACTGGTTGGATCTCCTTGCAGTCCAAGGGACTCTCAAGAGTCTTCTCCAACACCACAGTTCAAAAGCATCAATTCTTCAGCACTCAGCTTTCTTCACAGTCCAACTCTCACATCCATACATGACCACAGGAAAAACCATAGCCTTGACTAGACAGACCTTTGTTGGCAAAGTAATGTCTCTGCTTTTGAATATGCTATCTAGGTTGGTCATAACTTTCCTTCCAAGAAGTAAGCGTCTTTTAATTTCATGGCTGCAGTCACCATCTGTAGTGATTTTGGAGCCCAAAAAAATAAAGTCTGACACTGTTTCCACTGTTTCCCATCTATTTCCCATGAAGTGGTGGGACCAGATGCCATGATCTTCGTTTTCTGACTGTTGAGTTTTAAGCCAACTTTTTCACTCTCCACTTTCACTTTCATCAAGAGGCTTTTGAGTTCCTCTTCACTTTCTGCCATAAGGGTGGTGTCATCTGCATATCTGAGGTTATTGATATTTCTCCCAGCAATCTTGATTCCAGATTGTGTTTCTTCCAGTCCAGCGTTTCTCATGATGTACTCTGCATATAAGTTAAATAAGCAGGGTGACAATATACAGCCTTGACGTACTTCTTTTCCTATTTGGAACCAATCTGTTGATTCATGTCCAGTTCAGACCAGCACATGCAATTCCCCCAATAAATGATCAAAGGAGTACATATTGTATCTTATGTGCCTTCTGAACTTTCCCCCAACTCATATACATGTTATATGAAAATCTAGAAAATTACTCACAAATCATCTGTTCATCATTAGAAGAGTATTCAACTAGTATATGAGAATACTTAGGATAGCTTTAATTTCAAATGGAAGAATCATTCTGAGATCCTAGAGGTCAGAACTTCATTTAAATTAAGCAGCATCCAATCTTGCCTCTATAATATCTCCAGATATTTTTATTTACACAAAGTCATCTGGTCATATTTTCTAATTGTACCTTTCTCAAATAGTGCTTCTCAACCTTGAAAGCACATTTTAATTATTGACTAGAGTTCTTCTTCAGAGATTCTGATTTAATTGATGTTGAGTAAGACCTAGAAAAATTTTTGAGATCCCTGATGCTTCAAATATTTTAGAATAATATTATATATCCTGGTGTTTGTCTAAAGTTATATAGAATTTGAAAACCTGTGTATAAAGGAGTGATCCAATTATATTTTATGTGAATATCATGAAAGTAAAAGTGAAAGTTGCTCAGTCATGTCTGACTCTTTGTGACCCCATGGACTATACAGTCAATGGAATTCTCCAGACCAGAATACTGGAGTGGGTATCCTATACCTTCTCCAGTGGATCTTCCTGACCCAGGAATTGAACCAGGATCTCCTGCACTGGAGGTGGATTTTTTACCAACTGAGCTCCTAGGGAAACCCATATGAATGTTATAAACAGTGTCAAATTTGTTTTAAAAACATGAGAATTAACATGCAAAACTGATATTTCTAACTTGAGAGTATATATCATCATTGCAGAGGAAGTTTTCCAATTTTTCCTTAAAAGTTCACCTTGTCTTCTATCATAAAATGTGTTATGGGATTTTACATTGCTATGATAGCACGGAAGTTACAAGAAATTTTGATATTTTTCTGTAAGTGAAAGGACTTTGATCTTTTATATATGAAGTTTGTGCCACATGTCTATTTTAAATTATTCTCTTAAAATTAATTACCCCCATTTCCAGAGTGAACATCAGATCAGATCAGATCAGTCCATCAGTCGTGTCCGACTCTTCACAACCCCATGAATCACAGCACGCCAGGCCTCCCTGTCCATCACCAATCCCAGAGTTCACTCAGACTCACGTCCATCGAGTCAGTGATGCCATCCAGCCATCTCATCCTCTGTCATCCCCTTCTCCTCCTGCCCCCAATCCCTCCCAGCGTCAGAGTCTTTTCCAATGAGTCAACTCTTCGCATGAGGTGGCCAAAGTACCGGAGTTTCAGCTTTAGCATCATTCCTTCCAAAGAAATCCCAGGGCTGATCTCCTACAAAATGGACTGGTTGGATCTCCTTGCAGTCCAAGGGACTCTCAAGAGTCTTCTCCAACACCACGGTTCAAAGGCATCAATTCTTCGGTGCTCAGCCTTCTTCACAGTCCAACTCTCACATCCATACATGACCACAGGAAAAACCATAGCCTTGACTAGATGAACCTTTGTTGGCAAAGTAATGTCTCTGCTTTTGTATATGCTATCTAGGTTGGTCATAACTTTCCTTCCAAGGAGTAAGCGTCTTTTAATTTCATGGCTGCAGTCACCATCTGTAGTGATTTTGGAGCCCCGAAAAATAAAGTCTGACACTGTTTCCACTGTTTCCCCATCTATTTCCCATGAAGTGGTGGGACCAGATGCCATGATCTTCGTTTTCTGAATGTTGAGCTTGAAGCCAACTTTTTCACTCTCCACTTTCACTTTCATCAAGAGGCTTTTGAGTTCCTGTTCACTTTCTGCCATAAAGGTGGTGTCATCTGCATATCTGAGGTTATTGATATTTCTCCCAGCAATCTTGATTCCAGCTTGTGTTTCTTCCAGTCCAGCGTTTAGCATCTAAAACATTTCTAAGACTTCCAAAATGCTATACTATTTTCTCCTGTTCTCAGAAACAGAAGAAACCTTTGTTTGACAATGTAAAAGTCATCTTATGAATTGATAGTGTAGATCAAATAATTATCCCCAAATATTGCTCTTTCCCTGTAATAGAATTAAATCTCTTCACCCATTGCTATTGGACTTACCTTTGTATCTAATGGGAGTTGCATACATTTTTGCTTCATTGATTTAGGGCTTGGTAATATTATGCAAAGAGTTGACTCATTGGGAAAGACTCTGATGCTGGGAGGGATTGGGAGCAGGAGGAGAAGAGGATGACAGAGGATGAGATGGCTGGATGGCATCACCGACTCAATGGATATGAGTCTGAGTGAACTCTGGGAGTTGGTGATGGACAGGGAAGCCTGGCGTGCTGCAATTCATGGGGTCGCAAAGAGTTGGACACGACTGAGTGACTGAACTGAACTGAATGTTATTATATACTTTGCTCAGTGGGATGTAAGCACAGTAAATTTTGTTCTAGCTTGGCAGAAGCTAATTTAGTGATCATATAGTTTGTTTTGAGTGCTTTTCCCCTTAATCAGGAGGGAGCACACATGCAAGTTAAAATAGGGAGACATTGTGGACCTATAGGAAACAAACTCATAGTCACCCTGCAGCTTTGAATACTGCAATACAACAACAAGCCCTCAGAATCATTGTGCCCACAACTGAAATGTAGCATTAGTGAAATGATAAAACTTTGTTGTTTTAAGTTAGTAAAACTTGAATTTGTTTGTTACACAGAATTACTGCAGTAGAAGTTGACTGATACACATAGCTATTGATGAAATGTATCAATATTAATACATGTCAAAATATGCCACATACTTCCTCTACTGATAAACACCAGCTCAGGATACATATCCCTTCATTTTACAATGAATAAAGACGAAAGCAAAATGAGCCTGCCATAAAAACAATACCAAACCAAGGGATATTGAAAATGATCCTAAAGCCTAAGATGAAAATGGTCACTGAATATAAAAAATATATAGGGAATATTTGGATCATCAGTGTAACAAAATTGTTGTTGTAGTTCAGTTTCTAAGTCATGTCCAACTCTTTGCGACCTCATGGACTGCAGCATGCCAGGTTTCCCTGTCCTTCACTATCTCCTGGAGTTTGCTGATACTCATGTCCCTTGAGTCAGTGATGCCATCCATCTCATCCTCTGTCTCCTTCTCCTCCTGCCCTCAATATTTCCTAGCATCAGGGGCTTTTCCAATGAGTCAGTTTTTTCAGATCAGGTGGCCAAATATTGGAACTTCAGCTTCAGCATCAGTCGTTTCAATAAATATTCAGAATTGATTTCCTTTAGGATTGACTGATTCAATCTCCTTGCTGTCCAAGGTACTCTCAAGAGTCTTCTCCAGCACCACAGTTCAAAAGCATCAATTCTTCAGCACTCAGCCTTCTTTATGGTTCAGCTCTCATATTCGTACATGACTACTGGAAAAACCATAGCTTTAACTATATGGACCTTTGTCAGCAAAGTGATATCTCTGCTTTTTAATAGCACAATAATATATTTTTATTATGAAATAGAAACAGGAAAATCTTAGGAAGGAATTGGCATAGAAAAAAAGACAAGACAAAATAGAAAGATATTGATGAAGTAAGGAAGGGTTACAAAGCAACTAAAACTCAAAAGCAGAAATAAACTGTTTTATATGACAGTAAAATTCAACAAGGGAGCACTATAAAAGTAGAAATATAATCTTGTAAGATAAGAGCTCTGCCCTGAAATATGAATTAAATTAAGATTCCAAAAATGTCTTATAATTAACTAAATTAAATTTATTTGTTAATACTGCATTAAACTTTTATACCAGTTTGTAATAGATTTTTTTCTGGCTTTTATTTATTTTCTGCATGCAATATTGATGAAATTTAAGAGCTGAAGTGAATATAGATTATATTTGATCAAACTTATATAGAGTAGACAAAATTAAATGTGAAAAACTTGAAATAGAAAAGTCTGAATAGTCAGCTAACTAGTACAGCCTTACTATACTTCCAATAAGAAATAAAGAAAAAGAAAAGAAGGAAGGAAAGAAGAAAGCATGAAGGCAGATACACACACACACAAAGAGGAATATAGTAGTTCACCAATTTCTTCTGAGATATTAATCAGTTATCAAGGTTCAAGTATCACCTTTGCTAAAAATAACAGCTTCCTTCTCAGTTTCTCATCCTTATCACATTTCATTATTTTAGTTTTATCACTTTTAATTTGCATACCTTTATTGAGTAATAAGCTCTGACAAATCTATACAGTTTTGAAGCAAATACATCACTTTGCTGACAAAGGTCCATATAGTCAAGGCTATGGTCTTTCCAGTAGACATGTACAGATGTGAGAGTTGGACCATAAAGAGGGTGGAAAGTCAAAGAATTGATGCTTTCAAACTGTGGTACTGGAGAAGACTCTTGAGAGTCCCTTGGACAGCAAAGAGATCAAACCAGTCCAATCTTAAAAGAAATCAACCTTGAATACCCAATGGAAGAACTGATACTGAAGCTGAAGCTTCAATCCTTTGGCCTCCTAATGTGAAATGCTGATTCACTGGAAATACCCTGATGCTGGGAAAGATTGAAGAAAGAAGGAGAACAGGATTAGATGGTTGGATGGCACCACAGATTCAGTGGAAATAAACTTGGGCAAATTCCAGGAGATGGTGAGGGACAGCGAAGCCTTGTGTGCTGCAGTCCATGGGGTCACAAAGAGTCAGGTACAACCTGATGACTGAACAACAGCACTGAGTAATAACTGATGTGCAATAAACTGCATATACTTAAAGTGCACAATTTGTTAAGTTTCTGCAGACCTGTACTGCCATGAAACCATCACTATAGCCAAAATAGGGAGAATAACTACCACCCCGACAAACGGTTTTGTGCACCTTTGTAAACCTTCCATTCCATGTCTCCTCCATGTAGTTATATCTCCAGGCAAACACTGATCTGCAATTGTCAGTATATACTAGTTTGCTCTTTCCAGAGTTTTCTAAAAATGGAATAACATAGTACTCTTATTGTCTAGCTTGTTTCATCCAGCTTAATTATTTTGAGATTTATCTGTGTTGTTGTTTGACATATTGATTCATAAAACAAATTTATACATATTAATGTACAAGTTTATGTATAGACTTTTTTCTCTTGGATATTTGGGTGTGTGAAATATAACTATATCAAATGGTAATGTATGATTGTCTTTAAAAAAAAAACCTGCCAAAGTATTTCCCAAGGTAGTTGTACCATTCTACAGCTCCCATTAGAACCACATGAAAGTTCTAGTTCTTCCACATCCTTACAAACACATAGCATAGTCAGCCTTTTCTTTTTAGCCATTCATGTGATTAATAGTATCTCATTACATTTTTCAATTTGTATTTTTCCCACTGACTAAATTTTTTTCATGTGCTTATTTGCATTCTCCCATGTCTCCCAGTTATATATCTGTTTTAATGCGTGGTCCATTTTTATTGGGTTGTTTGTATCATTTTCTTGTTACTGAAGTTTGAGAGTTCTTTACGTATACTGCATACAAGCTCTTTATCAAATATAGTCTGTGTAGTTACTTTAAACCATCTATGGCTTTTCATTTTATAACAGTACCCAATGAAGAGAATAATTTTTTTAATTTTAATGAAGTTTAATATATCAATTTGTCCTTTTATTGATTGTGGCTTTTATGTAATATCTTAGGAATTTTCCCATAGCCCAATGTTACAAAAATTTTTTTCTGTGTTCTGTCTTAGAAGGCTTATGGTTATAGGTTTTACATTTACGTATACCATCCATTTTGAGTTAATTTTTCCTGTGTATGCAAGGTAAGGATAAAAATGTTCTCAATTTTTGGATATGAATATTGGGTTATTTCAGCATCTTTGTTGAAACAATATAATTTCTCCAATGAATTCCCTTTGCATATTTATAGAAAAATATCTTTATTATGCATGTGTGATATATTTGTATCCCACATCTTCCATACCATGCTAGAACTGTTCATCCAAGTATTTCACAATTGTCTCAAACAAGATTTGAATTGATCATCCTCCTTTAAGGTGAATTTTCCATTTTATAACTTGGACTATGCTTAAAATTCTTTAATATAGCTAATAGTATTCAAGTTAAAATATGGATAGTTTTGTTTGATTAACTTTTATGCCATTTACCAAAGTACAATAAGTGCGACTGACAATGATGAAACAAAAAACAACACAAAAACAAGAAACAAAAAAACTCCTGAAATTGTAAATGTAAACGTGGAGATAGAAATATTATAAGAGTATGGCCAGGATTTAGTAGTTGGTGGTGAGGCAGAAATGGAAGTGGGGACAGAAAGAACACCAGATACCTACTACTGCAATAAGAAATACCAAAATTTAGATGAAAAATTAAAAAAAAGAAAGGCAAAATTCTCCAGATGGGCATAGAGTCAAAGGTCAAGGAGAGAAAATCAATAAACAACAACAGGAAACAAAAAGGGAACATTCCTGGCCTGCGTTAATAATAACATGGGTGGCAGTTCATACAGGTGAGACTTTGATCTTCTGGGCTTTGCTTATTCTGTGTTAGAGGAGCTTCTGTCTGAATGTTGTATCCCAGAGCCACCATTTAAGAACTTTCATAATCTATCCTTAAATTTTTGAGATATAATTGATATGTTGTTGTTTAGTCACTAAGTCATGTCTGACTCAATGGATTGTAGCCTGCCAGGCTCCTCTGGAAATCTTCCGTGGGATTTCCCAGGAAAGAATACTGAAGTGGGCATTGCTATTTCTTTCTCCAGGGGATCTTTCTGATGCAGGGATGAAGGCCATGTCTCCTGCATTGGCAGGCTGATTCTTTACTGCTGAGCTACCATATATATATTAGTTTCAGGTATACAACATGATGATTCAATATTTGTATACATTGTGAAATGATCATCATAATAAGTCTAATTAACATTCATCATCATACATATTTAAAAAGTTTCTTTTCCTGTGATAAGAACTTTTAATATCTACTTTCTTAGCAACTTTCAAATGCATTACAGTACTATTAACACTAATCACCATACTGTACATTATATCCCCATGACTTATTTATTTTATAATTGAAAGTTTGTATATATTAATCACCTTCACACGGTCTATCTCTAGTTTGATGATCCAAACTGACAATCTACTATTTGCTATACGAACTTCTGCATTGCCAAAATGTCCGCACAATCCTCATGGAATATACCTTGTAATTCCTTGTTTTCTTCTTTTATTTGTTTACACTAAATATCACTCAAATTTTTCTCTTTCTTTCTGGCTTCCCTCCTTCTCCTATGGATCCTTTGACTCTCAGCTCAAATTCTGTCTCATTTGTGATTTCATCCTAAAACTGCAGATCATACAACTTGCTCCTTCTCAAAAACCAAAGAACTCATCAACTATACAATTCATTGAGCAGACATTTTTGTATGTTTGATACTGTCTGTGATTTTAATTGTTATTTTGCTTATTTAATATAATTTTGCCTATCTGACTGTTAGCATTTGGAAGTCAGAGCCTTGATTTTGCTATATAGCATCCCTGGCATTACCCATAGCGGTCCCTAGTTCAAAAACATACCTGAAGCTACCACAACATTGTTAATCAGCTCTAACCCAATAAAAATAAAAAGTTAAAAAAAATCATACTTTGGCTGCTTAATATGTGCCAGACTATATGCTAGGTACTATTGTTAAAACAAGAGTTGCAATCTTAGAGTGCTTTAAAGAAGCTTGCAGATATTTCTGCAGAAATAAAAGATCTTGTATTGATAGTAGGAAGCAATACTTTAAACAGGAGCTCACGAAGTAGTTCTTCTAAGGTTGGTGTTAGGGGGAAGGGGGTTTCTTAGATAAATGTAGACCTAGCCTGAGATTTTAGTAAGCGTGAGCAAATGAAAAAGTAAAGCACACAAGTGTTCTAGCAGAGAAATGCTTTGAGAAAACACCACTGGTTAGTCATGGCAAAATTAGTTAGTTCATAGGACTTACACCATGTGTAAAGGAAAACAGGTTTAGCTAATGGTTTGTGAGCAGCAGAGTGGTGATTTGATTTGCTTTCAAATTTTTATTTCATTAACCAAGACCCAGGACTGCATCCTAATTATTTGTCATAAAGCCTGAAGTCTGACATAGACTTCAGGTCTATCTGAGTTCAAGTCCTTCCATAGACTGACTTCAAATTATCTTCCTATCCACCATAACCCACAGTAGCTGCTTTTTTTTCAGTTAGAAAAATAGGTTCACTGTCTCCAGCTTTGTTGCCTTTGTAGATTTTTTTTAATCCTCTATGCTTTCTACAGTGTTCTCAGAAAATTTCTGATTTATATAGTTTTCAAACATAAAATTTCTTCAAAGAAATTTTAAATTAGTCAATGTACAGTGATTTTTAACCTTTTAAACCAATTAATCAATAACCATTAATTGATTTTTAAGCAGTAACTATTTAATCATTCACTGCTGTTTATTGATCACCCATTATGTGTGGATAACTACATTGGGCATTATAGAGCATGTGTAAAGAAATTGGATGCAGACTCTATTACTCAAATGTCTGTTCTCCAAAATTAAAACATCATATTGTCATAAATAACTGCAAAGGAATGTAGATCACAATAAATGAATAGAAGCAGTATAAATTTGTTGCTTTGAGAGTTCTCAGGAGTAACATTTTGGCAGACTTAAAGAAATAGGCAGGATTTGATAGGAATTACTGTATTTTATATGATCCTTAAAAATCAGTATCTGTCCATGAATTTTCTGAATGAATATTCAAAATATGTATAGTGCAGTTCAGTTCAGTTCAGTCGCTCAGCCGTGTCCGACTCTTTGCTACCCCATGAATTGCAGCATGCCAGGCCTCCCAGTCCATCACCAACCCCCGGAGTTCACTCAGACTCACGTCCATTGAGTCGGTGATGCTATCCAGTCATCTCATCCTCTGTTGTCCCCTTCTCCTCCTGCCCCCAATCCCTCCCAGCATCAGAGTCTTTTCCAATGTGTATAGACATGGATTTAATTAGTCTGAATCATAAATACGAATGCTTGTTTTAACGTTAGTATTTTTCTACTTCAGTTCTTCTAAAGAGGGATATTTCTCATGGTTTTTATCTTTATTTCTGGGAGTTCAGGGTCTAGTACTGCTTATAAGGTAGCAGATTAATAAATATTTGCTGATTGTTTTACCTGTGAATCACATTTAGAAAGATAGAAAGATAAATATTAAAAAGAAGAAAATATAAGTGTCCTAAACAATACCACCAGAGAAGGCAATGGCACCCCACTCCAGTACTCTTGCCTGGAAAATCCTATTGACAGAGGAGCCTGGTATGCTGCAGTCCATGGGGTCACTAAGAGTCGGACACGACTGAGAGACTTCACTTTCACTTTTCACTTTCCTGCATTGGAGAAGGAAATGGCAACCCACTCCAGTGTTCTTGCCTGGAGAATCCCAGGGACAGGGGAGCCTGGTGGGCTGCCGTCTATGGGGTCGCACAGAGTCGGACGTGACTGAACTGACTTAGCAGCAAACAATACCACATGCCTTTGAAACCTGCATTTTTCCTTAGTTAAGTGGGGCTATTGGGGTAAGTTATGCTATCTCTTGATTCATGCTAAACATCAGCAACTTGATAAAACTTGATAAAAAATGGTGACATTGAGTACAGGATTTTAAAATGGTGACATTGTGAAAGAGAAAGCAGTAGCTATTTTGTATAAATTTATAATTTGCTTCTCCCTGATGTAGAATAAAAGAAAAATAATAAGAAATATTCTTTGTTTAATGGAGCATACATTGTAGTCTTATTTTATTTACAGTTGTAAATTTTTTCCTAGAGTTGCTGCTAGAATATCAGGGAAAGAGAACAACAATTTAATAACAAGTCAGTGAAAGTCACTGTAAAAGGTAATCATGAATTCCCAATTATTACAATGCAAGTAGACCTACTTGGAATTGAGATAATGTGAAGTTTCAATCCCTTGGGAAAAATTATGCCAGACAGACTGATTGAGTGGAAACTATCCAATAAGCTGTTCATCAGCTTTACAATCAGTGAACTGTGTAAAAGAGACTCAATTTCCTGAACTGCATGTCAAAAACTAAATTTACATGACATACCCACTTGAAGTAAACATAACTAAGCCTGTTGGTACATGATCCCCTTGGGGACAAATGGAGTATCACTAAGCAACTATTGGATCTCCTAGCCAGAGTACTCTATGTGACTGTGAATGAGTATTGCTGCTTAATCAAAAATAAATCTATAACTCCATCTACATAATTATTGACTTTCATTCACAAAAGGACAATAGTTCCACTAGTGCTGGCCGCACCACTTTGCACAATGAAAGTCCCTATAAACAGAAATAGCAGTCTTCCAGTCATGTAAGACTAAGTAACCCAGATCAATTCTCCCTCAGAGGATAACTAGAAAACCGAAATAAGATAGATTCAAATATTAACCTAAAAGCAATGGTATAGCAATCAGTTCATAAACAATTACCAGGTGTAGATTAATTGTGTGACATTGGTGGTATAGTGGTAAGAATAGCTGCCTTCCAAGCAATTGACCTGGGTTTGTTTCCCAGCCAACACACAGTCCTTTCCGCTTGTCTGGTGGCTCAGATGGTAAAGAGTCAGCCTGCAATGATTAATTGCAATATCTGTACCATCTTTGGTTCCTCTCGACAGAAGGTGGAGCCTTTTTCCTGCTCCTTGAATCTGTGTTGGCTTGGGGGCTTGCTTTGGCCAAAGTAATTGGCCAGAAGTGGTAGTTTGCCTACGTAGTTAGCATAGGTATCAAGAGATATTTCAAGCTTCCATTCTTGTAACCCTGTTATCACAATTGGAACAAGCCCTGGCTATCCTGCAGGAAGAGAAAATAACACATAAAACAGAGCTGAGCCAGCCAAGGCCAGGCTCCTCTCTGTCCATGGGATTCCCCAGGCAAGAATAATGGGATTCTCCAGGCAAGAATACTGGAATGGGTTGTCATGCCTTCCTCCAGGGGATCTTCCTGATCCAGGGGTCAAGCCCATATTTTCTGTGTTCCCTGCATAGCAGGCAGATTCTTTACCCACTGAGCCACCTGGGAAGCCCAAGTATGCAAATACGGTATCTTATAAATTCAGATACAGAAATATAGTTGGGATCTCAAAAGACTGAAACACTGGCAATGGAAGGAATCTAAAAATAAAGGAACAATCATTAACCATTTCCCACCTCCATTTCTCTTGTTATATGCAGTGTTATTCTTCTTTCTCTAGTTCTTTGACAGAAGACAAAACACCATGAAAGCTACCCTGACTGACTCAAGTTTGGGTCAGTGCTCAGCCTTTCAAATTCACTGTGAGAAAGGAAATAGGGTCATATTTTATAAATGTCTGCTTGATTGCAGCTGCTATGGGGATGGTGAGGCTAATGAAGGTTATCTATATAAACACAGCATCCATGGCTTCACAACTCTACTGTGAAAATGAAATATATTTAAAACTTCTGGTAATCATTGATAATTATTATGATGATGATTATCATAAGCATTGAAATTCAACTACTGATGCTATTTTGGTATGCTTACTTTAAAGCATGTTATGATGATTCTTTTATATGTGTGTGTGTGTGTGTGTGTATATATATATATATATATATATATCTTACTTAGATGAGATTGCACAATAAGTTAAAGTGAATAGGTTTAAAATATGCATTTTTTTAGTAAATAGTATATCCTTAACTTCTTTACAAGATATTTAAAGCTCTTTATAACTAACATTTTTGATTGCCTATTCTACTCTTAATACACAAATGCTATAATTATTTGATCTGCCTAAACTAACCTTCACCTTCAAAGTGAATTGGAAATTTAGCCTAAACAGATTGAAAAGGGTTGGCAGTAATGTTCTCAAATGGTAATGAATGCAATTTGCTCTGTTTTCAGACAATGCTATCTGATTGAAAATATGTTTTTGATGTCAGATAAAATGCACAAAGGAGAATTAATAGATATGCATATGAGTGTATCTTTCATAAACACAATATGCCAAATTTCAAATTTTGTTAACACTAATTGTTAGTAATATCATTTGACAACTAATCAAGTCTTTTGACATTTGTCCTTTGTGATATTTCTTGCATCGCATAACTGTTATTTTTGAGAAGCCTTAATAAAGGGAAAGTAAATTTTCAAGAGATCTTTTTCATGCTTTTTTTTCATTGATTTCCTGATTCAGTATGAGGATTTGAATGAAATAATCTCTGGTAGATGCATCTTGCTTTTATTATTTGAGATAAGAGATGTTAAAAAGCCCTTGTTGAAATGCATTTACTTGTCTATCAAATAGAAGCAATAAAACTAGAGTAAATCAACATAAATATGTCAAAAAATACCTGAACTCTTTTTTGTCTTAGAATATTTTGCAATCACATTTTTTTTAGTTAACATGCAGAATATATAATCTTGCATTTCTCTACTCTATTGATGCTGGCTATGAACCAGAATAACGCCCATATAATGCCTGAATATTGTAGACGCTCATAGACAAATGCTGTGAGTAGAAAATTCTTCATTCTTAAATATAGAAAATTGAAAAGATTTCAAATTTAAATTCTTCAAAGCAGAAATGAAGTGTTACTCAGTCAAACATATTCATTTGCATTCTCTTTCTTTTTTTATGGGAATCTATTAATGAGAGCAATGTGAAACTAAAAGACTTATTTGCTGCAAAAAGAGAAGTTTATTCTTAATGACAGAAACACAGATAGCTCATGTTTTGAGAAAAGGCTGAGCTATTACTTTGCTTATTTACATGATGTTCATAAACATGATGAGAAACTACAGTTTCTAAGAGTACTGTTTTTGTTTACCTTTCCCAAAGCCTTCATGGACTTCCATTAGGGAAGGGAGGTTGCCTACTTGAAAATATTTATAAATTTTCTGATCAGTTCAGCTTATGATCAGTTCAATTCAGTCGCTCAGGCATGTATGACTCTTTGCGACCCCATGAACTGCATCACTCCAGGCCTCCCTGTTCATCACCAACTCCCGGAGTCCACCCAAACCCATGTCCATCGAGTCAGTGATGCCATCCAACCATCTCATCCTCTGTCGTCCCCTTCTCCTCCTGCCCTCAATCTTTCCCAGCATCAGGGCCTTTTCAAATGAGTCAGCTCTCTGCATCAGGTGGCCAAAGTATTGGAGTTTCAGCTTCAACATCATTCCTTCCATAGAACACCCAGGACTGATCTCCTTTAGAATGGACTGGTTGGATCTCCTTGCAGTCCAAGGGACTCTCAAGAGTTTTCTCCAACACAACACCACAGTTCAAAACCATCAATTCTTCAGCACTCAGCTTTCTTTATAGTCCAACTCTGACATCCGTACATGACCACTGGAAAAACCACAGCCTTGACTAGATGGACCTTTGTTGGCAAAGTAATGTCTCTGCTTTTTAATATGCTATCTAGGTTGGTCACAACTTTCCTTCCAAGGAATAAGCGTCTTTTAATTTCATGGCTGCTGAGATTACATAGAATAAAATTGACACTTTTGCTGGATTTTAAAATTCACGTAAGATTATTTGGAAAGGTGAAAAGACTTAAATGATATTTTTCTGGTCAATACTTAGTGCCTGGATAATTAAAGGTCGCATAGGGCTTTTAAAAAGAATCAGAGCTCATGCAAGTAAAATTGAGGGAACTCTTGGGAAAGGTTTTGAAGTCTAATTATGAAAGGGTTTAAATTTCAAACCAAGCATTTTAGCAGTTTCCTTCATAATAAGGAGTCGTTATATATGTCTTCTAAATTACAAAGTTATAGTTAATAATAATAGATACATATGTATAAAAATGCCATACATTAAAAACTCTTATTGATATTATATTTTTATACTGTTAAAGTATGATAAGTCACTTATCTATAAATCTATATCAATATTTCCTCAATAACTATAATCACCAATGTTAATTTTCTGTCTGAAACTTTGAGAAATATTGAATTACATTGTTTATCAGTTGATATCTCACCTATATTTAACATTTCCAAAAGATGTGGGTTATATTTGAGATTTGCATTTTGTTTCTAATGAAATATCATGTGTGATGGTTCATTATTCAAGAACAGAAGAGACAGGAATAAAATAAAGGAAGACTGCTAACAATTTTTAAATAAGGACAGACTGAAAATCAAGTTTCTAATTTGCAAAATATTTTTTAAATACCCTTAGGTTTGTAAGCAAAAAAGAAATGTAAACTTTATGAAGCAGACACGAACCAGTGGTCATGGAACTCTGGAACCAAAAATAATTTCCCATTAAAATATGGGAAACACATTTGATTTACTAATATTCACAGTAATGAGAGACCCGAAATATTGAAAATTTGTATATAATAACTTGTGGGTGGGAATATCTTTATTGAGATTGACTTTACTAGCATCAATTAGTATTACATGTATTCTATTGTTGTTCATGCTATTCCCTAACTTTAGATTTTCTTCTTTTCTTTTCCATGAAATTCTGGCTTACATTTTAAGCACACCCTGAAAATATTGCAACTCTGAAGCCATCTCTGATACTACAATAAAACTTAGTATCCTCTTGACTTTAATAGTATTTCTTAACATTTCATGATAAGATTTACTTCTTATTTCTTTCATGATAGTATTTGCTTCATTTCAATGGGTTTCCCTGTTGGCTCAGATGGTAAAGAATCCACCTGCAATGCAGGAGACCTTAGATCTCTAGGTCAGGAAGATCCCCTGGGGGAGGGCATGGCAACCCACTCCAGTATTCTTGTCTGCAGAATCTGAATGGACAAAGTAACCTGGCAGGCTACAGTCCATGGGGTCAAAAAGAGTCTGACATGACTGAGCAAATAATCAAAGCACACATCATAGGATTTACTTCGTTCTACCTAATATCTCCATGGTAATGATTATAGGTTTTTCATGGTTTTGTTTCTGTTTTTCTTTTTGTTTCTATCAGTTCAGTTCAGTTGCTCAGTCGTGTCTGACTCTTTGCGACCCCATGAATCACAGCACGCCAGGCCTCCCTGTCCATCACCAACTCCCGGAGTTCACTCAAACTCGTGTCCATCGAGTCTGTGATGCCATCCAGCCAATAATTGTTGAGTAAATCAACTTGAATTGATCAGCACACCCAGTCAGGCAGTCTAAGACTCTGGACTATAGACAGTCTAACCTGGAAGCGTTCCATGATTCTCCTCTCATATAGTTTTAACTACAGCAAGACTTTGATGGTCTCCTCAACTGCAGAATCAAACTGTGTCTCTGCTGCTGCTGCTGCTGCTGCTAAGTCACTTCAGTCGTGTCCGACTCTGTGTGACCCCATAGACGGCAGCCCACCAGGCTTCGCCGTCCCTGGGTTCTCCAGGCAAGAACACTGGAGTGGGTTGCCATTTCCTTCTCCAACTGTGTCTTTAATGAATTTATAACCAGATGATCTGAAAGGGTTACTTAAGCTTTCTTGCATTGTTTTCTTCTTTACACTAAACTGCAAGTATAATTGTAGGCGTCCTAATACATGTTATTACAGTATAGGGGTACTAGAAGAAAAAGTTTGCACAAATCATTCACATATAACTATTTACATGAGGAAAGAACATAATTGGGACAAAATTAAGTGATTTTTAGTTCAAATGAGCTCAGCTAAAGATGTCCTAAAAAGGCATTTGGATCCAAAAAGAATATTCACCATATGACTAAGAGGCCTGGCGTGCTGCGGTTCATGGGGTTACAAAGAGTCGGACACGACTGAGTGATTGAACTGAACTGAACTGAACTGAATAGGTTAACTTTTAAAATGTGTTTTATTTCTAGCACAAGCAGAGGAGTGTACATGTGTATGTGTCTCAAATAATACATAAAGCAAAATTTATTAAAATATATATATTTTTATTTCCCTCATGTTTCAGACAACTTAGTTTTATAAAGGTTCTGATTTCATCTTTTTGGATGTACCTAGTCATTTTTGTGTTTTCTCCTTAAATAACTATAAGAAGTAAAACATATATATATATATATATATATATATATTGATTTGTAGTTCTTATAAGTCATGTAATTATTTTTTCCTAAAAGCCTATTTTATAGAACCCTTAATTATTAAATACAGTAATGCCTTTGTCCTTTAATATACACTTGATTTGGAAAGAGGTTATGGACTGCATTTGCTTTGCCAGTATTTTGGGTATAACATATGTCAGGTTCTTACTTTTGGGGCTTCTTTTTATAGCTCATCCTGAGAAAGCCTGTTTTCTCCTTATCTCTGATTTTCAATGTCTGCACTTGCTATATTGCCCCAGTGTGAGGTGTGGATCAGTGGTCAAGCCAACTCAGTGTCCTCATCAGTTTCAACCAGATTTTATAAACATTGTAGGTGAGGATTAGTTTGTGTTTTTGTGTCCAAAGGCTCGTGATTTGGATGAGAAGGAAGACAGAAAAAAAGAATGATGCCTCTCTGTGCTGGTTTCTATAGTAACAGTGAAATTGTGACTTGGCTCAAGCTGATTCTTGAGATTGTGTTTTTTCTTGTGAAGTCAGCTATAGTACATGGAACCACAGGCAGCTGATTATCTCATTCTGAGTAGAAACTGTGCCATATTGATTGGCAGGATCTATATTGAACTGAAGAATCATTTGGGGATGACAAGGCAAAATCCATTTGGTGACACCATTCCACACTCCAGTGTCTTGTCTTGGAATAAATAATCAGGATATGTTACTAATAATCATAGAGACCTGGCATTAATTAATAGATCTCAAAAGGTAGATCTTTTTTGTCTCTTACTAAGTGGTATTTTCTTAACACAGGATGAATTTAAAATTCTAGTCATATGTGTGTTCTTCTCTAAAATTATTTTAATAACACATTAACTAAATTATGTTCAGTTCAGTTCAGTCACTCAATCATGTCTGACTCTTTGTGACCCCATGGACTGCAACATGCCAAGCTTCCCTGTCCATCACCAACTCTTGAAACTTGCTCAAACTCATGTCCATTGAGTTGGTAATGCAATCCAACCATCTCATCCTCTGTTGTCCCCTTTTCCTCTTGCCTTCAGTCTTTCCCAGCATCAGGGTCTTTTCTAATGAGTCAGTTCTTCAATTAGGTGACCAAAGTATTGGAGTTTCAGCTTCAGCATCAGTCCTCCCAATGAATATTCAGGACTGTTTTTTTTAGGATTGACTGGTTTGATCTCCTAGCAGTCCAAGGGACTCTCAAAATTATGTTACCATTATATTAAAGGCAATAATTTATTTACTCAGGGAAATTTTCTGCTGCTGTACCCAGTGTAGATAGATAAGATGATTTTTTTTTTTTTGTCTGTATAGGAAGCATAATATGGGTTTTCCCAAGTGGCGCTAGTGGTAAAGAATGACCTGCCAATGCAGGAGACCTAAGAAATTGGGGTTCAATCCCTGGGTTAGAACATACCATAGAGAAGGGCATGACAACCTACTCCAGTATTCTTGCCTGTAGAATCCGATGGACAGAGAAGGCTGGTAGGCTACAGTCTGTAGGGTCATGAAGAGTCTGACAAAAATGAAGCAACTTAGCACAGCACAGTAAACACACACACACACATATATATATATATATATATATATATATATATATATTTACTGTCACCCTGTTTATTTAATTTATATGCAGAGCACATCACGAGAAATGTTGGACTGCAATCAAGATAATCATGAGAAATAGCAACACCTCAGATATGCAGATGATACCACTATAATGGCAAAAAACAAAGAGGAATTGAAGAACCTCTTTTTATTTATTTTTCATTGAAGGATAATGGCTTTACAGAATTTTTTTATTTTCTGTTAAGCCTCAACATGAATCATCTATAGATATACATATATCCCCTCCCTTTTGAACCTCTTTACCATCTCCCTCCCCATCCCACCCCTCTATGTTGATATAGAGCCCTTGTTTGAGTTTCCTGAGCCATATAAAAAATTCCTATTGGCTATCTATTTTACATGTGGTAATGTAAGTTTCCATGTTACTCTTTCCATACATGTCACCCTCTCCTCCCCTCTCTCCATGTACATAAGTCTATTCTCTATGTCTGTTTCTCCATTGTTGCCCTATAAATAAATTCTTCAGTACCATTTTTCTAGATTCCATGTATATGCATTAGAATACTATATTTATCTTTCTCTTTCAGACTTACTTCACTCTGTATAATAGGTTGTAAGTTCATCCACCTCGTTAGAACTGACTCAAATGTGTTCCTTTTTATGGATGAGAAATATTCCATTGTGTATATGTACCACAGCTTCTTTATCCATTCATCTGTCAGTGGACATCTAGGTTGCTTCCATGTTATAGCTATTGTAAATAGTGTTGCAATGAACAATGGGATACATGTGTCTTTTTCAATTTTGGTTTCCTCAAGGTATATGCCTAGGAGTGGGATTCCTGGGTCATATGGTGGTTTTATTCCTAACTTTTTAAGGAATCTCCATACCATCTACCATTATCAATTTACATTCCCACCAACTATGCAAGAGCATTCCCTTTTCTCCACACCCTCTCCAGCATTTATTGTTTGTAGACTTTTGATGATGGCCATTGTGACTGGTGTGAGGTGATATCTCATTGTAGTTTTGATTTCCATTTCTCTAATAATGAGTGATGTTGAACATCTTTTCATGTGTTTGTTAGCCATCTGTATGTCTTCTTGGAGAAATGTCTGTTTAGGTCTTTTCCCCACTTTTTTATTGGATTGTTTGTTTTCCTGGCATTGAGTTATATGAGTTGCTTGTGTATTTTGGAAATTAATCCTTTGTCAGTTGTTTCATTTGCTATTATTTTCTTCCATTCTGATAGTTGTATTTTCATCTTGCTTATAGTTTCCTTTGCTGGGCAAAAGCTTTTAAGTTTAATCAGGTCCCACTTGTTTCCTTTTGTTTTTATTTTCAATACTCTAGGAGGTGGGTCATAGAGGATCTTACTGCTATTTATGTCATCGGGTGTTCTGCCTGTGTTTTCCTCTAAGAGTTTTATAGTTTCTGGTCTTACATGTAGGTCTTTAATCCATTTTGAGTTTATCTTTGTGTATGGTGTTAGGAAGTATTCTAGTTTCATTCTTTTACACATAGCTGTCCAGTTTTCACAGCACCATTTATTGAAGAGGCTGTCTTTGCCCCATTGTATATTTTTGCCTCTTTTGCAAAAGTACCCATAGGTGCATGGGTTATTGCTGGGCTTTCTATCTTGTTCCATTGGTCTATATTTCTGTTTTTGTGCCAGTACCTTACTGTGTTGATGACAGTAGCTTTATAGTATAATCTGAAATCAGGAAGGTTGATTCCTCCAGCTCTATTCTTCTTTCTCAAGACTCGCTATTCAGGGTCTTTTGTGTTTCCATATGAATTGTGAAATTTTTTGTTCTATTTCTGTGAAAAATGCCATTGGTAGCTTGATAGGGATTGTACCAAATCTGTAGATTGCATTTGGTAGTATAGTCATTTTCACAATATTGTTTTTTCCTACCCAGGAACATGGAATATCTCTCCAACTATTTATGTCATCTTTGATGTTTTTCATTAGTATCTTATAATTTTCTGTGCACAGTTCTTTTTTCTCCTTAGGTAAGTTTATTCCTAGATATTTAATTCTTAGTGTTGCAATGGTGAAGGGGATTGATTCCTTAATTTCTCTTTCTTATATTTCATTGTTAGTATATAGAAATGAAAGTGACTTCTGTGTATTGATTTTGTATCCTGCAACTTTGCTAAAATCACTGATTAGCTCTAGTAATTTTCTGTTATTATCTTTAGGGTTTTCTATGTACAGTATCACATCATCTACACACAGTGAACGTTTTACTTCTTCTTTTCCAATCTGGATTCCTTTTATCTCTTTTCCTTCTCTGATTGCTGTAGCTAGGACTTCCAGATCTATTTTGAATAATACTAGCAAAAGTGAATACCCTTGTCTTGTTCCTGATCTTAGGAAGAATGCTTTCAGTTTTTCACCATTGAGAATAATGTTTGCTGTAGGCTTATCATGTATGGCCTCTACTATGTTGAGGTAGGTTCCTTATATGACTATTTTTTGAAGAGTTTTAATCATAAATGGGTGCTGAATTTTTTCAAAGGCTTTTTCTGCATCTATTGAGATGATCATATGGTTTTTATCTTTCAATTTGTTAACATGGTGTATCACATTGATTTACTTGTGTATATTGAGGAATCCTTGAATCCCTGGAATAAACCCAACTTGATCATTGTGTATGAGCTTTTTAATGTCTTGCTGAATTCTGTTTGCTAAAATTGTGTTGAGGATTTTTGCATCTATGTTTATCAGTGGTATTGGGCTGTAGTTTTCTTTTTTGTTGTTGTTTTTGTCTGATTTTGGTATTGGGGTTATGATGGCCTCATAGAATGAGTTTGGAAGTGTTGTTTCCTCTGCAATTTTTTGACAGAGTTTTAGAAGGATAGGCATTAGCTCTTCACTAAATGTTTGATAGAATTCTCTTATGAAGCCATCTGGTTGTGGGCTTTTGTTTTTTGGGAGATTTTTTAATCAAAGCTTCAATTTCAGTGCTTATGATTGGGCTGCTCATAATTTCTATTTCTTTCTGATTCCGTCTTTGAAGATTGAACTTTTCTAAGAATCTGTCAATTTCTTCCAGGTTATCTATTTTATCGCCATATAGTTGTTCATAATAGTGTCTTATAATCCTTTGTGTGTCTGCATTGTCTGTTGTAACCTCTCCTTTTTCATTTTTAATTTTGTTGATTTGATTCTTTTCTCTTTTTTTTCTTGATAAGTCTGGCTAAAGGTTTATCGATTGTGTTTATCTTCTCAAAGAATGAGCTTTTAGTTTTCTTAATCTTTACTATTGTTTCTTTCATTTCTTTTTTATGTATTTCTGCTTGGACCTTTATAATGTCTTTCCTTCTACTAATTTTGGTGGGCTTTTGTTCTTCTTTTTCCAGTTGTTTTAGGTATAAAGTTAGGTTGGTTATTAAATGTTTTTCTTGTTTTTCCAGGTAGGATTGTATTGCTATAAACATCCCTCTTAGACCTGCTTTTGCTGCATTCCAAAGGTTTTGAGTTGTCTTGTCACTGTCATTTGTTTCTAGAAATTTTTTTTAATTCCCTTTTGATTTCTTCAGTAACCTGATGGTTATTTAGAAATGTATTGTTTAATCTCCATGTGCTTGTGTTTCTTACACCATTTTTTCTTGCAATTGATATCTAGTCTCAGAGCATTGCAGTCATGGAAGATGCTTGATACAGTTTCAATTTTCTTAAATTACTGAAGTTCAATTTGTGACCCAAGATGTGGTCTATCCTGAAGAATATTCCATGTGCACTTGAGAAGAGGGTGTATTATTCTTCATTTGGATGGAATGTCCTTAAGATATCAATAAGATCCATCTCATCTAATGTATCACTTAAGACGTGTTTCTTTATTAATTTTCTGTGTTGATGATCTGTCCATTAGGTGAATGGGGTGTTAAAGTATACTACTATTATTATTGTGTTACTGTCAATTTCTCCTTTTATGTATGTCAGTGCCTGTCTTATGTATTGAGGTGCTTCTATGATGGGTACATAGGTATTTGCAATTATTATGTCTTCCTCATGGATTGTTCCCTTGATCGTTATGTAGTGTCTTTCCTTCAGTTCAGTTCAGTTCAGTCGCTCAGTTGTGTCCGACTGTTTGCGACCCCATCAACTGCAGTACACAAGACTTCCCTGTCCATCACCAATTCCTGGAGTCTACCCGATCCCATGTCCATTGAGTCGGTGATGCCATCCAACCCTCTCATCCTCTGTCGTCCCCTTCTCCTCCTGCCCTCAATCTTTCCCAGCATCAGGGTCTTTTCAAATGAGTCAGCTCTTAGCATCAGGTGGCCGAAGTATTGGAGTTTCAGCTTCAACATAAGTCCTTCCAATGAACACCTAGGATCTCCTTTAGGATGTACTGGTTGGATCTCCTTGCAATCCAAGAGATTCTTAAGAGTCTTCCCCAATACCACAGTTCAAAATCATCAATTCTTGAGTGCTCAACTTTCTTTATAGTCCAAATCTCACATCCATACATGACCACTGGAAAAAATCATAGCCTTGATTAGACGGATCTTTGTTGACAATGTGATGTCTCTGCTTTTTAATATGGTGTCTAGTGTCCTTCCTTATCTCTTATAATAGTCTTCATTTTAAGGTCTATTTTGTCTGATATGAGGATTGCTACTCCAGATTTCTTTTGCTTCCTATTTGCATGGAATATATTTCTCCATCCTCTCACTTTCAGTCTATATGTGTCTTGAGGTCTGAAGTGGGTTTCTTGTGGGCAGCAAGGGTCTTCTTTTGTATCTATTCAGCTAGTCTGTGTCTTATGGTTGAAGAATTTAATCCTTCTACATTTAAGGTAATTATTCATAAATATATTCCTATTGCCATTTTCTTAATTGTTTGGGGTTGATTTTTTAGATCTTTTTTCTTCTCTTGTATTTCTTGACTATATAAGTCCCTTTAACATTTGTTGTAAAGCTTGTTTGGTGGTACTGAATTCTCTTAACTTTAGCTTGTCTGAAATGTTTTTATTTCTCTATCAATTTTTAATGAGATCCTTGTTGGGTACTGTAATCTTGGTTGTAGATTTTTCCCTTTCAACATTTTAAATATATCCTTCCATTCCCTTCTGGCCTCCAGTTTGTGCTGAAAGATCAGCTGTTAAGCATGTGGGGTTTCCCTTGTATGTTACTTGTTGCTTCTTCCATGCTGCTTTTAATCTTTTTTCTTTGTGCTTAGTCTTTGTTAGTTTGATTAGTATGCATCTTGGTGTGTTTTTCCTTGGGTTTATGGGACTCTTTGTGCCTCTTGGACTTGATTGAATATTTCCTTTTCCATGATAGGGAAATTTTCATGTATAATCTCTTCAAAATTTTTCTCATACCCTTACTTTTTTCCCTTCTCTTTCTGGGACTCCTATAATTCGAATGTTGGTGGATTTGATATTGTCCCAGAGGTCTCTGACACTATCCTCAGTAGTTGTCATTCTTTTTACTTTATTCTGTTCTTCAGAAGTTATTTCCACCATTTTATCTTGCAGCTCACTGATTCATTCTTGTGCTTCAGATATTCTGCTATTGATTCCTTCTAGAGTATTTTTAATTTCAGAAATTGTGTTGCTTGTCTCTGTATGTTTATTTTTAATTCTTCTAAGTTTTTATTAATTGATCTTGCCTTCTTTCCATTTTGCTTTGAAGGTTTTTACTATCATTATTCTGAATTCTTTTTCAGGTAGTTTACCTATTTCCTCTTCATTTATTTGGACTTCTGTATTTCTAGTCTGTTCCTTGAATTGTGTAGCATTTCTCTGCCTTTTAATTATTATTATTATTTTACTTATTCTGTTTGAGGTCTCCTTTTCCCAGGCTTCAAGGAAAGTTGAGTTCTTTCCCTGAAGAAGGTAGAATTCTTTCTTCTTTTTGGTTTCTGCCCTCCTAAGGTTGGTTCACCAGTTTGTTAAGCTTCATATAGGGTGAGATTTGTTCTGAGTTTTTGTTTGTTTGTTTTTTCTCTGATGGGCAAGGCTGAGTGAGGTGGTAATCCTGTCTGCTGATGATTGGATTTGTATTTTTGCTTTGTTTGTTGTTTAGATGAGGTGTCCTGCAGAGGGTGCTATGGGTGGTTTGGTGATTCAGGGTCTTGTACTCAAGTGGTTTTGTTTGTGTGAGTTCTCACTATTTGATACTCCCTAGGGTTGGTTCTCTGTTATTCTATGTTCTTGGGGTCAGTGGTCCCACTCCAAAGGCTCAGGGCTTGATCTCTGGCCAGGAATGAAGATTACACAAGTAGTTTGTTATGGCATTGAGTGAGATTAAAACAAAAGCCCAACTTTACAATATTGTATTGGTTTTGCCATATATCAACATATAAAAAAATAATAATAATAATAAAAAGCCCAATAACGATAAACTGAAGATGAACCCCAGACAAATGGCAGTTACAAAATCAGGCAAATAGTAATTAAAATAATGGAATATATACATATACATATACATATATACCTATAAGCAAAGTCAGTGAACATTTTAATATTTTTTTCTTTGTGCTTAGTCTTTGTTAGTTTAATTAGTATGCATCTTGGTGTGTTTTTCCTTGGGTTCAGTTCAGTGAACTGAAACAGTTCAGTGAAAATAAAGTACAATAGACTAACCCAGTGAACAAAGGAAATCAAAAATTATATCTACCAGAACAAAAGTAACTAAAGCACAAACTGGAAAACAAAACTAAAGGAAGATGCAAATTGGGGAATAAAGCAACAAAAATAAAACTAGCAAACATGTTGAGAGAAAAGGAAAGAAAGAAAAAGAAGAAACAATAGATATGAAAAGTTAACTAAAGGTAGATAAAGAAGATTTACTCAAAATGCCAGCAAATTTGGAAAACTCAGCAGTGGCCACAGGACTGGAAAAGGTCAGTTTTCATTCCAATCCCAAAGAAAGGCAATGCCAAAGAATGCTCAAACTACCGCACAATTGTACTCATCTCACACGCTAGTAAAGTAATGCTCAAAATTCGCCAAGACAGGCTTCAGCAATACATGAACCGTGAACTTCCTGATGTTCAAGCTGGTTTTAGCAAAGGCAGAGGAACCAGAGATCAATTTGCCAACATCCACTGGATCATGGAAAAAGCAAGAGAGTTCCAGAAAAACATCTATTTCTGCTTTATTGACTATGCCAAAGCCTTTTACTGTGTGGATCACAATAAACTGTGGGAAATTCTGAAAGAGATGGGAATACAAGACCACCTGACCTGCCTCTTGAGAAATCTGTATGTAGGTCAGGAAGCAACAGTTAGAACTGGACATGGAACAACAGGCTGGTTCCAAATAGGAAAAGGAGTTCGTCAAGGCTGTATATTGTCACCCTGCTTATTTAACTTATATGCAGAGTACATCATGAGAAATGCTGGACTGGAAGAAACACAAGCTGGAATCAAGCGTCCTGGGAGAAATATAAATAACCTCAGATATGCAGATGCCACCACCCTTATGGCAGAAAGTGAAGAGGAACTCAAAAGCCTCTTGATGAAAGTGAAAGTGGAGAGTGAAAAAGTTGGCTTAAAGCTCAACATTCAAAAAACGAAGATCATGGCATCCGGTCCCATCACTTCATGGGAAATAGATGGGGAAACGGTGGAAACAGTGTCAGACTTTATTTTGGGGGGCTCCAAAATCACTGCAGATGGTGACTGCAGCCATGAAATTAAAAGACACTTACTCCTTGGAAGGAAAGTTATGTCCAACCTAGATAGCATATTCAAAAGCAGAGACATTACTTTACTAACAAATGTCCATCTAGTCTAGGCTATGGTTTTTCCTGTGGTCATGTATGGTTGTGAGAGTTGGACTGTGAAGAAGGCTGAGCGCTGAAGAATTGATGCTTTTGAACTGTGGTGTTGGAGAAGACTCTTGAGAGTCCCTTGGACTGCAAGGAGATCCAACCAGTCCATTGTGAAGGAGATCAGCCCTGGGATTTCTTTGGAAGGAATGATGCTAAAGCTGAAACTCCAGTACTTTGGCCACCTCATGCAAAGAGTTGACTCATTGGAAAAGACTGTGATGCTGGGAGGGATTGGGGCCAGGAGGAGAAGGGGACGACAGAGGATGAGATGGCTGCATGGCATCACTGATTCGATGGACCTGAGTCTGGGTGAACATTTCAAGTTGGTGATGGACAGGGAGGCCTGGCGTGCTGCGATTCATGTGGTCACAAAGAGTCGGACACGACTGAGCTACTGAACTGAACTGAACTGAAAGATTAACTGCAAGGAGAAAAGAACAGTAGGAAAAGCAAACAAAGGAATAAATGTAGAAAACATAATAATATATTTAAAAAATTCGAAATTAAAATTTAAAAAAAGAGAATAGGAAAACCCCTTAGATCTGCAAAAGCCCAAAGTAGATGCAGAGGTTTATGACAACAATAAAAAATGTGACTGAGGAGGGGGAAAATAAAGCTCAAAAGCTTAATTGGATTTCACAGTTCCAATAAAATTGACAGCTGCAATGGGCAAGGGGCAGGGTGGGGGGGGCAGGAAAAAGAAAAAAAAATCCAAAAGAATCTAGAGAACAAGTCAAAATATAAGAATAATAAACATTTTTCTTGAATCCCTGCTGTCAGAGTCCTTTCACTCGCTACAAGTCACAGTCCACCTTATCTCCCTAGGATTCCCTCCAACACTCTGCTGACCTCTGGACATGCTGTGTCAGCAGCTCAGATTCTAATCTGGTCCTATGCTAGTATGTTCTTGCCTCCAATGTCCACAGCTATCAGAACTAGTGTGTTTTCTTTTGTGGGAGCTCTCAATGATATTTTATATATTCCAAAGACATGGAGTCTGCTTAGTTGATCATGTCCATTTAATCTGAAGCTTGTATAGCTGGTGGGAAGGTTTTGGGTCTTTTTCCTTAGCCACACTGCTCCTGGGTTTCAATTGTGCTTTTATTTACACCTCTATATGTGAGTCATCCCCTGGGGTTTGCTCCTGAGTCTGCCCTGGAGGACTTGGTTTGCCCCTGTGAGAGCCAGATGTGGAGGTGATGCAGCTGCTAGGGTTTAGTGGGTTCTGGCAGCACCAGGTACTCAGGGGAGTTGGCAGCTAGGGCAGCAGGACATTTAGTGCTCTAGAAGAGTATGGCAACAAGTATTGGCCAATACATTCCAGTGTTCTTGCCTGGAGAACCATCCATCTCCCTGATGGATAGGCCTGGCAGGCCATAGTCTACAGGATTGCAAAGATTTGGACACGAATGAAGTGACCCTGAGTGCATAGACACAAGACATTTTTTGCCTATGGCAGCTCTGCCCCAGTGAGAGTTGAGAGCAGCTGCTTGTCTTGCAGGGACACTGGCGATGGCAAATGTGCAGGGATAGGGACTGCCTATCACTATATCACTTCTGTGATAGTGCCACAGAAGTTATGGCACTATCAGAGTCTTTTTTTTTTTTTTTTTTTTTTTGAGCCTCTTGTAGCTGGCAATCAGAAGGCCTCTTTGGCCAGTCTTTCTCCATAGCTCTGCCCGCATTCAGACATTTACAGAGCTCCCTTGCCTGGGGTCCTTCTGTGTTGTTTGGCACATCAGGAACATAGAGGGGCCCCTCCTCGCCTGCTGGGGTCCTACTTTGTAGTTCCACACATCACATCAGTCACTTAAAGGAGCACCCTGGGTGGGGTCCAACTCTGTAGTTCAGTGTGTCAGGCATTTGATGGGCCAGCCTCTCTATTGCTCAACTGCTGATGCTGGCCGTGTGGGGAGAGGGGGTATGGTGATAGCCCCACCCCCTACGCATGACTTAGCAGTATCAGTTTGCTTCCATGGCTGCCTGGCTTTCTTCCACTGGCATTTCCCATCACGATTTCCTTCCTCACCTCCCCTCAATCAGTCTCTCTGCAATCAACAGCAGCCCTTGCTCTGGGATTTCTCCACAATCCCTAAACTCCAGTTTCCAGGTGCTGAGCCTTCCAGGGGACCAGTGTTCCTGTCCGGGGTATGTATGGCTGCATCAAGGACTGTCTGATTCTCATTCTATTTAGGCTGTCACAGAACATCTGTTTCACTCTCAGCCTTAAATGTTTCCCCCTGACTCAGAAAATGCCCCAGTGTGGGGATTGGACCCCTGCTTCAGTTCTCCCACCCACCAAGGGCAGGTCCAGTCCTACCAACACTCCTGTTTTTCCCCCTAGTTCCTTCATACTCCCGAGTTTTGCATGGTTCTATATATCCTTTTCCACTGGTCAGGTACTCCTGTCCACTCTCAGCTGATGCACTTCTGTCTGAAGGTGTATCCCTGATGTATCTGTGGAGAGAGATGTACTCCACATCCACCTACTCCTCCACCATCTTGTTCTCTCATAATATAAATTTTTATATTCAATTTGGATTGGCAAAGCATCATTTTTTAATGTTTTCTAAGTCAATTATATGATTATAGAATGTTCCTATTATTAGTGTTATTTTAGAGCAATAGCATAATTAAAAGGTATATAAGAAGATTCCTCATATACCCATCTCCCCACACATGCATAAACACCCCCGTCATTATCACCATCACTCACCAAAGTGGTTTATTTGTTACAGCTGGTAAACTTATATCAATGCCACTTAATCGCCCAAAGTTCATAGTTTACTTTCAAGAACTATTTCATATAGGAAAAAAGACAAAGAAAACATGGGGAAGATGGTCACAAAAAAATATAATTTTGTTCCTAGAAAGTTATGAGCCAAGGATAAGACAGGAGAAGTATAGAAATTTATAGTGTCCTTTTAGGAGAGATGGAAGAATTAAGAGTGGCAAATGAAAACCAACAAAATTGATGTTATAAAATCTTTGTGAGAAACTCTTATTCAGAGTTGAGATACAGCTGGTAAATTGCTTGGCACCTATGTTATGAGGGTGGGGAGGAAATCTGACAAAAAATAGCATCCCCTAAGATTTTGCCTGATATTTTTTAGGGCAAAATATCAAGAAGGTCACAAGTGGAGGTGGATTCTTATCGTGCTAAAAGTCATGTTCCAAAAAAAGTAAAAGGTTCTACATCTATCTGAAATAAATGTTACTGTCTCTTTTAAGAAATACAATAGGTAGTATGTTTTGTTACTGATGCGTATGCACCTGTATTTATTCAGATTGGCTTTTTAAGCAAGATGGCAACATTATCCACCTAACTGGCTTTTGTAATAAATAAAGTGTCTATATCTTTAACTTTCATGTAATTATACTTCAATAGATAGAAATGCTCTCTACTGTAGAGAGAAAAACTCTACTAAGGAGAGCTGAATTAGTCAGAATAATATGAAAGTGAAGTTGCTCAGTCATGTCCGACTCTTTGTGACCCCATGGACTGTAGCCTACCAAGCTCCTCCCTCCATGGGATTCTCCAGGCAAGAGTACAGAAGTGGGTTGCCATTTCCTTCTCCAGGGGATCTTCCTGACCCAGGGATTGAACCCGGGTCTCCCGCATTCCAGGCAGGAGCTTTAACCTCTGAGCCATAGGTTTGTGCAAAATAGCAAGCCTCCTAATAATCTCAGAATCTCAGTGGTTTGTCTTTCCCTTAAATTTTCTTAATCCAATAGGCCATTTAGATATGACCTAAATCAAACCTCTTATGATTTTACAGTGAAAGTGACAAATAGATTCAAGGGATTAGATCTGATAGACAAAGTGCCTAATGAACTATGGGTGGAGGTTCATAACATTATATAACATATGGTGATCAAAAATATCCTCAAGAAAAAGAAATGCAAAAAGTCAAAGTATTTGTCTCAGGAGGCTTGAGAAAAGAAGAGAAGTGAAAGGCAAAGGAGAAAAGCAATGACATATCCATCTGAATGCAGAGTTCCAAAGAATAGCAAGGAGAGAGAAGAAAACCTTTCTAAGTGAACAATGCAAAGAAATAGAGGAAAACAATAGAATGGGAAAGACTAGAGATCTCTTCAAGAAAATTAGAGATACCAAGGGAACATTTCATGCAAAGATGGGCACAATAAAGTGTAAAAACAGCATGGATCTAACAGATGTAGAAAATATTAAGAAAAGGTGGCAAGAATACATATAAGAAGTATGCAAGGAAATCTTAATGACCCAGGTAATCGTGATGGAGTGATCACTCACCTAGAGCCAGACATCTTGGAGTGCAATGTCAAGTGAGCCTTAGGAAGCACCAATACAAACAAAGCTAGTGGATGTGATGGAATTCCAGCTGAGTTATTTCAATTCCTCAAAGGTGATGTTGTGAAAGTGCTGCACTCAATAGGCCAGCAAATTTGGAAAACTCAGCAGTGGCTACAGGACTGGAAAAGATCAGTTTTCATTCCAATACCAAAGAAAGACTGTGCCAGAGAATGTTCAAACTATCACACTTGCACTTATTTCACATGCTAGCAAAGTAATACTCAAAGTTCTCCAACCTAGGTATGTGAACCAAGAACTTTCAGATGTTCAATATGGATTTAGAAAAGACAGAGGGAATAGAGATCAAATTGCCAACATCCATTGCATCATAGAAAAAGCAATAGAATTCCAGAAAATTATCTATTTGTGCTTCATTGAATATGCTAAAGCCTTTGACTGTGTGGATCACAACAAACTTTGGAAAATTCTTCAAGAGGGGAATACCAGACAACCTTATCTGCCTCCTGTGAAACCTGAATGCAGTTCAAGAATCAACGGTTAGAACCAGACCTGGAACAGTGGAATGGTTCAAAATTGGAAAAGGAGTACTTCAAGGCTGTATATTGTCACCCTGCTTATTTAACATTTATACAGAGTACATCATGCAAAATGCTGGGCTGGATGAAGCACAAGTAGGAATCAAGAATGCCAGGAGAAATATCAATAACCTCAGACATCCAGATAATGCCACCCTTATGGCAGAAAGCAAAGAGGAACTAAAGAACATCTTGATGAAAGAGAAACAAGAGAGTGAAAAAGCTGAATTAAAACTCAACCTTCAAAAAAATGAAGATCATGGAATCCGGTCCCATCACTTCATGGCAAATAGATGGGAAAAAATGGAAACAGTGAGACTTTATTTTGTGGGGGCTCCAAAATCACTGCAGATGGTGACTTCAGCCATGAAATTAAAAGATGTTTACTCCTTGGAACAAAATTCATGACCAACCTAGACAGCATATTAAAAAGCAGAGGCATTACTTTGCCAACAAAGGTCCGTCATAGTCAAGGCTATGGTTTTTCTTGTGGTCATGTATGGATGTGAGAGTTGGACTGTGAAGAAGGCTGAGTGCCGAAGAATTGATGCTTTTGAACTGTGTGTGGTGTTGGAGAAGACTCTTGAGAGTCCCTTGGACTGCAAGGAGATCCAACCAGTCCATCCTAAAGGAGATCAGTCCTGGGTGTTCTTTGGAAGGACTGATGCTAAAGCTGAAACTCCAGTATTTTGGCCACCTCATGCGAAGAGTTAACTCATTGGAAAAGACTGATGCTGGGAGGGATTGGGGGCAGGAGGAGAAGAGGATGACAGAGGAGGAGATGGCTGGATGGCATCACTAACTCCATGGACGTGAGTCTGAGTGAACCCCGGGAGTTGGTGATGGACAGGGAGGCCTGGCGTGCTGCGATTCATGGGGTCACAAAGAGTCGGACATGACAGAGTGACTGAACTGAACTGAACTGACTGAATATTCCCCTGTACATGTACCACAACTTCTTTATCCACTCATCTGTTGATGAATATAAAGGTTGCTTCCATGGCCTAACTGTTGTAAATAGTACTGCAATGAACATTGGGGTACATGTGTCTTTTTGATGGTTTACTTGGCATATGTGCCCAGTAGTGGGATTGTTGGGTCATATGATAGTTTTATTCCAAGTTTTTAAGGAATCTCCATACTGCTCTCCATAGTCGCTATATCAATTTACATTCCCACCAACAGTACAAGAGGGTTCCCTTTTCTCCACACCCTGTCCAGCATTTATTATTTGTAGATTTATTGATTATGGCCATTCTAACCATTGTGAGGTGATGCCTCATTGTAGTTTTGATTTGCATTTCTCTAATAATGAGCCATGTTGATTTCATGTGTTTTAGCTATCTGTATGTCTTATTGGAGAAACATCTGTTTAGATCTTCTGCTCATTTTTTGATTCGGCTGTTTTTCTGGTATTGAGCTGCATGAGCTGCTTTTATATTTTGGAGATTAATCCTTTGTCAGTTGTTTCATTTGCTATTATTTTCTCCAATTCTGAGGATTGTCTTTCACCTTGTTTATGATTTCCTTTGGTGTGTAAAAACTTTGAAGTTTAATTAGATCCCACTTACTTATTTTTGTTTTTATTTCCATTATTCTAGAGGTGAATCACAGAGGATCTTGCTGTGATTTATATCAAGTAGTGTACTAGCTATGTTTTCCTCTAGGACCTTTATAGTTTCTGGTTTTGAATGTAAGTCTTTAATCCATTTTGAGTTTACTTCTGTGTATGGTGTTAGGATGTGTTCTAATTTCATTCTTTTATATGTAGTTATCCAGTTTTCCCAGCACCACTTATTAAAGAGGCTGTCTTTTCTCCAAAAACATTCCCTTAGAAGCAATCCTCAGTGTTCAAGAGGATTAAGGATTTGAGGGCTACTCAGATGAGGAAAAAAAAAATCTTTTGATCCTTTCCATAGATATCTAATGTAAACTTGTTAATACACTCAATATTATGGGGGGAAAAAAAATCCTTGCCATTGCTCTATATCTCACAATACCGAAAGTGAATTTGTTCTACCCATTGTGTGGATTATGAATTTGATAATTCTTCTTTTCATTTGCCTGGAGAAGGAAATGGCAACCCACTCCAGTACTCTCGCCTGGAAAATCCCATTGACAGAGGAACCTAGTGGCTACCTCCATGGAATCACTAAGAGTCAGACAGGACCGAGCGACTTCACTTTCACTTTCATGCCTTGGAGAAGGAAATGGCAACGCACTCCAGTATTCTTGCCTGGAGAATCCCAGGGACGGAGGAGCCTGGTGGGCTGCTGTCTATGGGGTCGCACAGAGTCGGACACGACTGAAGCACCTTAGCAGCAGCAGCAGCAGCTTTTTGTTTGCTATTTGATACATAGCTTTGCCATTATAAGGCTTCCTCTTATCCTGGGAAAGGAAAACAACTAAAATAATATTGTTATACCTTATATTATTTAATAGAGACTCTCATAAATTGCTTTCAACTACATGTAAATTAATCTTCATGCACTGAATTATATTTTCCTCTGAAAAAGTATTTTAAACTGAGAAAAAAGTTTCAAATCATTATAAAATTCATGATTAAACAAATAAGTCAAACTCTTTTTTATATTAAAAGTTTTCATAATAAAAATAAAACCCAAAGCAATAAAATACACAGAAAATATATGACTTGGCATTTTATTAATACTGAGACAAAATATCATTTCAAAAATTGATGTATGTTAAGATAGTGACAGACTTGACTATACATACATAAAGTTTCCATTTAGCAACAAACAATATCTTACATTAAAGTGAAATACAATTGATAAATGTCAAAAACTATACAAAAGTGGTATTATTAATGAAATTATGGATACTAAAATATATACTATTTCTTTTCTATCTTTTTTTTCCATTTCTGATTATGTAGTTATTATTCAAATAAACTCACTTGAGGGAAGAATGTTTTATTTTTGTATCTGTTTATTTTGTGATTGAATACTTAATGTATGTAGATGAGCATTTTTCTGTAATTCTTATTTTTATAAATAAAAATGGTTTATAATTTGAGGGCCTATTAAATTCTAGGCAATGAAACAGGTATGCTATATTTATTTACTTTACTCCCTACATATGCTTTTCAAGTAGAAAGCTATCTTAGGTGAATAATTGATAAGTGCTTTGAGAGGAACAGTTATGATTAGGGCCAACTGCTGTGTCAAAGTTAAAATGGACCAATTTTTTCATTAGAAATATGAGATGAAGTAGGTTAAATGATGTGTGCAAGGTCACACAGAAAGTCTTGATTCATCTTCAAGTTTCTTTTTAAAGTTAAAATTCTTGCCATCTTGGCAAAGTTTTGACACACAATATTGAGCGTATTTGAACTGCGTGATGGATGCTTTTGAACTGCAGTGTTGGAGAAGACTCTTGAGAGTCCCTTGGATTGCAAGGAGATCAAACAAATCAATCCTAAAGGAAATCAGTCCTGAATATTCATTGGAAGGACTAATGCTGAAACTGAAACTCCAATACTTTGGCCACCTGATTTGAAAAACTGACTCACTGGAAAAGACCCTGATGCTGGGAAAGATTGGAGGCAGGAGGAGAAGGGGACAACAGAGGATGAGATGGTTGGATGGCATCACCAACTCAACGGACATGAGTTTGAGCAATCTCTGGGAGTTGGTGATGGACAGGGAAACCTGGTGTGCTGCAGTCCATGGGGTGGCAAAGAGTCTGACCTGACTGAGAGACTGAACTGAACTCATTGAGCCTATGAAAGTGAGTTTAGCCACTCAGTCATTTCCAACTCTTTGCGACCCAATGGACTGTAGCCTACCAGCCTCCTCCGTCCATGGGATTTTCCAGGCAAGAGTACTGGAATGGATTGCCATTTCTTTCTCCAGAGGATCTTCCTGACCTAGGGATCGAACCCAGGTCTCTCACATTGTGAACAGATGCTTTACCATCTGAGACACCAGGGAAGTCCTCATTGACTGTACAGCGGTCCCCAATGCTCAGTTCACCTAACAGAGAAAAGCACCTCTAAAAAATACCATCCTCATGGGTCAAACCCATAAATCTATACTTCTTTTAATCAAAACTCATCACTGCAATTTCTGGATTCAACTGGCTGAAGTGCTCAGACTTTACTCAGAAAGCAGGCTTCAGGTGATTAACCATGCTCCTGGATATCAGTTTCTTTTGATCAAGGTCCAAAACCTGTACCAACTTTCAAAATATGATAATGACGTCTGCTCAAAATTTGAGAGTTTGCAACTTTACGGAAGATTTGGAGATGGTAGCAAAGTTTATCTCCTGAATTGCATAGCTCTCTGCCAGCTCATTAGTTCCTTTTTTTTTTTTTTCCTCTTGCCACAGCACAAATTTCTCCCCAGTAGCAGTTCTAGCCCTGCCCATGCTCCTGCAACATATAAGCTGCTTTAATAAGCCATCCCTCCATTACACATACACTGATAGAAAATAAATTGTTTTCATGAAAAGCAACCATGTGAATATAAAATTCTCAGTTTAATACCAAAATCATTCTGGAGATTCTTCTGCATCTCCTAATACTGAAGCCTAATAGTCTCTGCATTCTAATGTAGTTTTCCTTGAACAAGGGAATAAATGTGGGGCATGGGAGTTGTAATGGGCATTTCTTGCTTGTTCTCTTTTTTACCATCAGCCAAACCAAATCTTGTTATTTATAGTACACTGTTTTTGCTTTCCAGAAAATCTCCTTCTCTTACTTTAAGTGCTTTGGGAAAAGCATGCCCATCCTGTGACTGGTCTAAGCATGGGATGCAGACATGACCCAGTTAATACTGGTTAGAGCCAATACAACCAATGATAAGATATTTGAGCTCTTAGGAAAGTATGTTGTTGTTGTTTTTGTTGTTGTTTTCTGTTCAACTTGATCCTAGCAGAGTACGGATCTGCAATTTTCACAGTCCTCTAAAAACTGTTTGTAGAAGGATATCTGAGAATGAAGACACCATAGCAGACAATAGCCCCAAGAGAGAAAAAAGATGTTCTAAGATATCATTTACATCTTTTATCAAGTTTGAAGCTGCCTATCCTTGGGCTTTTCAGTTAAAGGAGATGATGAATTGATTCTGTATAAACCAATTTTAGTTAGATTTTCTGTTACTTGATCAGAAACATACAAAACTATTTAGAAGAGATAATAGAATAAAATATTAGTCTGAAAATGTTTTACACCAGGAAAATATGATCTCTTATTAAGCAATGGTCATTTACTGGATTTTCTAAAAAATACTGCCAAAGATGTGCACAAATTTATGTATAAAAATATTTATTTCTCTGTTTTGCTTTGCATTTTTTAAATTTTTTTGGGGGGGGGGCTTCAGATCTTTTATTTACTTATTTATTTTTTGTTTCTACCAGTTTTTACTTGCATTCTTTTTTTTAATTTTATTTTTTAACCTTACAATATTGTATTGGTTTTGCCATATATCAACATGAATCCACCACAGGTATACACATATTCCCCATACTGAACCCTCCTCCCTCCTCCCTCCCTGTACCATCCCTCTGGGTCGTCCCAGTGCACCAGCCCCAAGCATCCAGTATCATGCATCGAACCTGGACTGGCAACTCGTTTCATATATGATATTATACATGTTTCAATGCCATTCTCCATGGAGTATTACTCAGCCATTAAAAAGAATACATTTGAATCAGTTCTAATGAGGTGGATGAAACTGGAGCCTATTATACAGAGTGAAGTAAGCCAGAAAGAAAAACACCAATACAGTATACTAACACATATATATGGAATTTAGAAAGATGGTAACAATAACCCTGTATACGAGACAGCAAAAGAGACACTGATGTATAGAACAGTCTTCTGTTTTGCTTTTTAATACAATTGTATATCACATGCTCAGCATTTAAGTGGCAAAATATTAAGCGACTAATAATTTCATGTCATATATTATCTTATATTGAATATACAGATAATATAAATTGGATTGCAAGTGATAGGATATATGATATATTACATAGATTAGTGAAATGAAGTGAAAGTCATTCAGTCGTGTCCGACTCTTTGTGACCCCATGGACTATACAGTCCAAGGAATTCTCCAGGCCAGAATACTGGAGTATTACAATCTGCTAAAGAAGTGATGAAGGATATTGGGCGAAAGTGATTAATAAGCTGATATTTAACTAAGCAAAACATTATTATAATACATATTTTATCATTTCCTCAATTGTGTATATAAATCTTGTCGACTTCTTTATTTCTCTGTTTTTACATCATTCTGTGAAAGTAGGCAAATGAAATGGTAATTCCATTGGGCAACTTAAAGTGTCTTCAACTTGGCCTGCTCAAATACTTTGAGAAAGCAGATGGCTCACATTAACGTAACAAACAATAAATATTTTCATGCCCCTGAAATATCCTGAACCAATTATATAGTCAAACATTCTAACAGAATAAACAGTCAGTCAAGATATGCCATATACACCAATCTGGGATTGATTTTTACAATTGTTTTCACTATACTGAAATTATCCTTTCAGTTTTCCCCTTTCTTCATATGCACTAATGTTAAATTATCTCTTCATATTCTCAGATTCAGGGTTGATATTTAGATTATATCTATAGGTACCTTATATTCCCAAGATAAAAGCTTGGCAAATATTTGACAGACATTGGGTTTCATTTAGAAACATTACTGTTTACATATGAATATGTTCTTTCCTAGGAGATTTCTCAGTAATACCTATAATATATTGCTTCATCTCTCTCTCTGACACATCCTCTTAATTTCTTTATAATTTCCTTAATATTTTCCCAGAAACTTTTAGTGCCAGCTTCAGGTTTAGATTTAATTATGAAAAAAGTGAAAAAATTGAGATTTAGAGAATTGAAATACTATTTCCATAAAATGTGTTTTATAAAAGCTATGAAATTATTATATATATATAATAATGAATATATATACATATCACATATACATATATATATAGGTAACTGTATGTGTATAATAGTACATTATATACATACTGTATATATATATACACTATAATAGTAGATATGCAGTATGGTATATGTATAATGTTTATATATACCATATTTAACAAATTAAATAACTTGTTCTTTTAATAAATGAGAAGAGTTTTAAAACATTATAAAAATATATTTTCAGAAATATATCTCCCTTATTAACAATGATTTGGATATTTCCTTTGAGATTTGGTTTGATGATTTCATACAGAATTAGAAATTTAAATAATATGGTGACAAAATTTAACTGGAGCAGAATATATTAATAATGTCATCAACTATTCATGATAGCACTTTTATTAATGAAGAAGTACTGGTATTTTTCAACTGTCACTCCCTTCTGTCATTACCTTTTAACTACATTTGTGAAAAAAAGTAGCTATACACACCCAGAACAGAAATCACATCCTTAATAGAGTTTTAATAAGTTAGGAACTGATAAAATCCTGCTGAAGACTGGCACCGTGGAGGAGGCTACTCAGCTGGAAGGCTTTAAATTAGTGATGGCCAATCTACTTCTATAAAATATTTCTTGGAAGATATTGCCTCCAGTTCTGAGCACAGCCAAGCTAAATGAAAGCACATTCTGCGGACAACCCTCTGGGTCTAAAGTATGCCAAGTTCAGCTTAATAAATAAATCTGATTTACGGGCATTAAATACAAAGTTTATTCACGGCTCTGTAATGAATGTTTTGCAGAGACCATTTTTACATGCATAATATTTCATTTTCTAGAGCGAAAAGAGTGGGTTCTTCATGGAAAGTGAAAGGAGAGTGCTTTATTTTATATGTGGTTTTCTGCTCTTTCATTTTTGAGTCTGAAATACTATTAATCTTCATTACATGTTGCTGCATTTAGTAAAGAGAAAGATGCTGAAATAAAGTAGAGAGGTCACATTTGCCAAACCCACAGGAATCTCAGAATGAGCTTAAAAAATGTATTAACACACAAATGTTTGTAGATCATAATTGCATAATTATGCTATATTTATATATAGAGATCATGTACATAAGCATATAGAGATGAGTATATTACACAGACATACACACCTCTTAAAGAGCTTTTTCTCCAACTAGCATCTGGAAGTTTAGCTTTTTTCTATGTTTTATTATTAAATATTTGTTGCATAGAAGATAATGTATCTAAAGTATACACAATGTATAAAAAAATCTATAATAATCTCCAGTATGCCCACTACCCAAGTTAAAAAATAAACATGATTAAATCCTACATGTGTCTCTCTATAAAAATCTTTCTTTCTTCCACCACAATATTTAACTATTATTATGAAATTTTGTTTATTATTTATTTGTGTGTGCTTGTATGTGTATGTGTATGCTTTTAGTACACACACATCTAAACACAATATATTGATAGGATTTTTTATTATTTTCTTGCTTTAAAATTATATACAATTACATAAAAATGTTAACATATATAGTTAGAAAATTTTATTAATAATTCTTTTTTATAATCATTATGTTTTTAAGACTCATTAATGTTGGAAGCAGCTGTTTTCCATTTATTTAGCATTCCATTTTGTGAATACATCATAAAAATTTTTTTTACTTGTAATAGTTTCAGGCTTAAATTTCCTCTTTTATTATGTTAAACCAATATTATTTCTGGGTAAAATTGATAAAAAAGAGAGAGGAGTGATATTGCAATGATCGAATTATCTATGGCTATTTTGAATTGTAAAAGAAAACAGAAAATGTTAGGCCAGGAACTAATTGATGCAAATATAAAATAACTCATTAATAGTTTGATTATGATTTTGTGTTATATTTCTAAACTTCTATAAGTCTTTTTATAAAGAATACAAGAATACATAATGATAAATGGACAGACGTACATAATGAAATAATAAAGTGTATGTGTATACATATATATACTTAGCATTTGTGCTAAGTCACTTCAGTTGTGTCAGACTCTTCAGCTCTTTGTGACCCTATGTACTGTAGCCCTTCAGGCTTCTCTATCCATGGGATTCTCCAGGCAAGAATACTGGAGTGGGTTCCCATGCCCTTCTGCAGGGGATCTTTCTGACCCAGGGATCGAACCCGCATCTCTTTTGTCTCATGAATTGGCAAGCAGGTTCTCTACCAGTAGCACCACCTGGGAAGCCTATGTATATATATGTGTATATATATATATATATATATATATATATATACACACACTCACACATATACATACATACGTACACATGTACATTTCAAAGGCAAATTCTAGGTTACAATCTTGAGTCTTCTATACTTCCACCACTGAAATTAATCATCACAGCCTATGAATCTGACCCCTTAGTGTTCGTTTTTAACATCTTCATTTTACTCTACCCCATTTCAAATTTCTACCAACCTTTCTAGATTACTTATAAAAACCTCATGATATGTCTCTAGTAACACTTCTTTCAATTCTTTCTTCAACTGTGGCAAAGTAATCTCTTAAAACCAAATATCGTCTATGTTTAAAATCTCTTCTTAACTGTAAATGCAGTTTTTGAAAGCACAAGGACTTTAAAATACCTTAAATCTTTCACCATAGTATTTTGCTGATAATCAATACTTCATGTTTTCTGCTCCATTTTCTAAAAACAAAACATGGAGAACTCATTGATCTAGGAATGCTCACTTGTAATAAAAGACCACAAAGTGGCCCTATTATATCAGCACCATTTGGAGCTGGTCTTACTAGTTTGTTGAATGTCTCCTTGAAACTTGGACATGCATGTCACATACAAAAAATTAGATGATGTGTTGGAATTTCATTGAATTGATATATGGGAATGATGTCAGGAAACTCACAGAGATGTCTATAGTAGAATGAATTTACTATGCAATTGACTATATCCAGGATCTGATTGTTTCAATGGTAAGAGAAGGGAACTTCTTCAACAGAGATGATAAACATGCACAGGAATGAAGCAAAATCAGTGGCAAATGACTTGTATAGGTCAGGACCATTCAATGATTTGGATGTTACTAGCCAGAGAAGGCAATGGCACCCCACTCCAGTACTCTTGCCTGGAAAATCCCATGGATGGAGGAGCCTGGTGGGCTGCAGTCCATGGGGTCGCTAGGAGTCAGACACAACTGAGCGACTTCACTTTCACTTTTCACTTTCCTGAATTGGAGAAGGACAGGGCAACCCACTCCATTGTTCTTGCCTGGAGAATCCCAAGGATGGGGGAGCCTGGTGGGCTGCCGTCTATGAGGTCGCACAGGGTCAGACACGACTGAAGCGACTTAGCAGCAGCAGCAGCAGCAGCAGTAGGGGCAACAGGACTGGAAAAGTTCACTTTTCCTTCAAATTCCAAAGAAGGGTAATGCCAAAGAATGTTCAAACTACTGCAAAGTTGTGCTCTTTTTACAAGCTAGCAAGGTGATGCTCAAAATCCTTCAAGCTAGGCTACAACAGTGTGTGAACTTAGAACTTCCAGATATACAAGCTTGATTTAGAAAAGGCAGAGGAACCATAGAGCAAATTGCCAACATCTGTTGGATCCTAGAAAAAGCAAGAGAATTACAGAAAAACATCTATTTCTGTTTCATTGACTATGCTAAAGTCATTGCCTGCATAGATCACAGCAAACTGTGGAAAATTCTTAAAGAGATGGGAATACCAGACCACCTTACCTGTCTTCTGAAAAACCTGTATGTAGGTCAATAAGCAGCAGTTAGAACCAGACATGGAACAATGAACTGATTCAAAATTGGGTGAAGGAGTACATCAAAACTGTATATTGTCACCCTGCTTATTTAACTTATATGCAGAGTACATCATGCCAAATGCCAGGCAGGATGAATCACAAGCTGAAATCAAGATTGCTAGGAAAAATATCAACAACTTCAGATATACAGATGATATCACACTAATGGAAGAGAGTGAAGAGGAACTAAAGAGCTTTTTGATGAAGGTGAAAGAAGAGAGTGAAAAAGATGACTTAAAACTCAATATTCAAAAAACAAATATCATGGCATTTACTTCACAGCAAATAGATGAGGAAAAAATGGAAATAGTGATAGACTTTATTTTCTTGGGCTCCAAAATCACTGTAGATGGTGACTGCACCCATAAATTTAACAATACATTTACTCCTTGGAAGAAAAGCTATGACAAACCTAGAGAGCATATTGAAAAGCAGAGATCACTGTGTCAACAAAGATCCAATGGTCAAAGCTATGATTTTTCCAGTAGTCATGTACAGGTGTAAGAGTTGGAACATAAAGAAGGCTGAGTGCTGAAGAATTGATGCTTTTGAACTGTGATGTTGGAGAAGACTCTTGAGACTACATTGGACTGCAAGGAAATCAAACCAGCCAATCCTAAAAGAAATCAATCCTGAATATTCACTGGAAAGACTAAGTGGTGAAACTGAAATTGCAATACTTTGGCCACCTGATGTGAAGAGCCGACCCTTTGGAAAAGACCTGATTCTGGAAAGATTGAAGACAGGAGGAGAAGTGGGTAACAGAGAATGAGATGGTTGAATGGCATCATTGATTCAAGGGACATGAGTTAAAGCAAACTCTGGGAGATAGTGAAGGACCGGAAAGCCTGGCGTGCTGCAGTCCATGAGGTCACAAAGAGTTGAACACAACTGAGCTATTGAACAGCAGCATCGGTATTGATTATGTGATTCCAGAATAACAGAGGCCAAGTGTTAGCATATTCATCAGAAGAAAGATGGATGTTATTATCATAATGGGCAGAAAGCATAGACATTAGGAAACCATGACATGTAGAAGCTGTAACCTCCATCCTGTCACCACTCAATTCGCTTTTCTGGTTTTGCAAAAAAACAGATATAGATAATGGTGAAATCACAATTGACTAACATCATTTTAACAGTCATAGATTGTTCTGTCAGGTTTTTATATTTGCTTGAGCAGTGCAACACAGTCTCTGGCACTTGGTAAGTGGCTATCGATTTTACAAAGCCTCTTCTTAATTCCTATCACTAGAGCAAGCCTTATGGTATTAACTTTTACCTCCCAAATTTCAGGAGAGCACTTTCACTGTCTTGCTTCCAGGTTATGTTAATTCTTCTGAGCTCTGTCATAATATGGTCCAATGCATATAAATTTTAATGCACATGTAAATCCTCTGGAGGTATTATATGCAGATTCTGATTCAGTATTTTTGGAGAGGGACCTCCAAATAATAAATTTCTAAAAATGTTCCCTGATGATTGCAACATCACTTGGCAAAGATACACACATCTTGATCTTGATCATCTTGACAACTGGGAGAATATCATGCTTGCCCTCTAGGTTAGTGATACTATGCAAAGTGAACTTGCTGAGCAAAAACTTTAGAGTGTTGTACCTGTGTTAAGCAGATAATTATATGTGCAAGGTTAAAAAAAAAAAACCTTATGGAAATTTAGAATCCTGCCAACACCAAATATTTGTGTTTCATTGGTTCCAGTCATTTTGTTATCATCTCTAAAGCAAAAGTACAAATGGTATTATTGCACATCACATCTTAAGAAGATCCACAAAATTTAGTGCTGCTCTTTAGTGGTACACACAGTGATTTTAGGAATATTATTCTGACTCATTTATCAGATGTCTTGAAAAGCTTCTTATCCTCAAGTGGGTCCTAGAATAAGACAGGGATTTACCACAACTCCAGCTTCCAGAACAAACTTTCCAGATTTAGGCCAGATGACCCACCATGGTTCTGGTGATATATTGGGCACATAAAAATGCTTTCTGGGCAACTCCGAGTTTATCTCATTGGAAGAGTCTTAGATTTTTGGAGCAAAGTCTATGAAGCAAGATCTACTTTCCCTTTTTAAAAAAACAGCTTCATATACTGTGTTGGAAAAATAGGAAGAAAATGAGAACCTAACTATAGACATTGATTGCCTATGTGACCTGATCTTATTATGAGAAGACTGTTAATAAAACCCACTGGATCAAAATGCTACAGAAATAGAGCAGAAATCCATCTTAGATTAAAAGTTACACATTCCAGATTAAGCTTGAGTATGGCATGTCTAAAAGACAAAATTATATGAAAAAGTCACCCATTTCTGTACTTCTGGTCCTTTTCCAGCATAGCCCTAGAGGCTTAGCAAAATTTCCTTTGAGAACAGAGGAATAGAGAACTCTAACTGTGGCCATGACTGAACCAAAACAGTGTGTTAGGTTAGCTAGGACTAGAGTGCTATAGCATTAAAGACCCATCCATGATTAGCCCTGAAGGACAATGGTAAAAGAAAACCTTCCCATTGTTGTGAGCGGTATAATTGTTCTTCTACTTTGTACGCAGAGAGAAATATTTTAAAGGTTGGATTGACTCCGACTTCCTTTAGGTGCCTGCAGGGGGCACATGTGAAATTTCCGGGGCGAGGGAGCCCTAGGAAAAGATATGTGCATTTATTTATGAGAGTGAGCGAAAATATTTGAATCTTTGTGTGTCATTTTAATGTCCATCAGAAAACACCTATTTAAGAAGAGACCTTCAATAACCATATAGACAGGTTGCCTTCACAACCCACTTCTCTTTCTCAACTACCCCCAGAATGGGCACACATGAACAGGTGGCAGGAATGATAAACTCGATAATATGGCTAACTTGGGAATTCCCTGGTGGCCTAGTGGTTAGGATTCCAAACCTTCACTGCCATGACCTGGGTTCAATTTCTAGGTGGGGAAATGACATCCTGAAAGCCATGGGGCATAGCCAAAATAAACAAAACATGGCTAATTTATTGAGGCTAATTTAAATATTGCCTTCATAGACCCAGTCCACCAGGACCACAGACTGATGCAAATCCCTAGAGGGGTAACATTTTTCTGGTTAATCAATTAACTACTTGGCCCTCTTCCATCCTTTCTGGGCAGCAATGCATCTTTAACAGAATCCATGTATATTCATGTACAATATTGTCTTCTTTGCCTCAGTACCTCAACCAGCACTTCCACCTAAGATAACTTACAGAACACCTGATCTGTTGAAATGCTATAATATAACATCGTATTCAACCAAGGGAGAGATAAGTCTTTTGTCAATGGAGTACTAACAATGAGCTCATGACCACAGGATTCACTGTTTTTGTTTGGTTGGTTTGCTTTAGTGTTTAATGATTTACTCCATCAAATATAAGACAACAATTATAGTACAAAAGTAGAATAACCTATTGCTTTCTCAGTTAAGGTGCCAGCTCAGTGCACACATTCTGAGAGATTGGTGCACTATACTAAAAAAAACAAAACAAAAAAAAAACAAAACAAAAAACAAAAGGCATATGGATGTAACTGATGCTGCTGCGTAGGCTATGCACCTAGTAGCTGGAATATACTTGTCCAGAAAACTATGTATTCAAGAAGAAATTACCCCATTCACCATCACTTCTAGAAACCCACAAGAAGAATTTGTGTTTTCCATCTATTATCATAGATTCTATGGTATTAGAAGCTTTGGTTCTCACAATTGTAGTGCTTTCATCCATACTATATTTTGGTGACCTCAAAAATTGTGTGTAAACTTGACTATTTTTACTAGCAATTTGAATATTTTAATCTTTTCCTTTTGTTATATTTTCTTGATTGCATTAAAATAATATTAATGTGTCAATCATTCATATATTTATAGAATTCAGAGAATATATTTCTTATTATATCATTTGTTAAAGAAATGCACTCTAGAAATGTAACCTCTAATAGAAGGAAATATAAAAATGCTCAATAATAGATGGCTAATACCAGAAAGAGAATAAGACTATAATTGAGTGTAAAGTGTAACATAAATTTAGTTGAAGAGAAATAAAGCCTGCGGCAAAAAAGTGAGAGAGAAAAACAGAATATTTGGAAAGGTGGGGAAAATGAAGGATATTTCAGATAACTAGAGAAAATATAGGAAGCATTTTTCCTATAGCTTGTACTCAAGCCTTGTCAGATGTATAGATGATGGATTTTAAAAATAAAATTTCAGTTTATGTATGTTAATCAAGTTTTATGTGCAAATCTCTTACAATATTTCACCTCAATGAAAATTTAATATTAAATAAAATACCATTCATGGAGCAACAATGGATCCAACACAAATTTTACTCTCCTCCAAATATCGGGAGTGCTTAAGCAGCTCTATTGTGATGAAAATAAGATTATTATAACAATTTTGGATGGATATTTTCAAAAGTAGTTATTGCCTGTCAATAATGTTTATGACTACCCCAAAAGCTTTAATGACTCTTTTGTGATGCCAAACTGCAAGGTCAAATAAACAGCTTTCAGAAAACACACGGATGGAAGGAAATAAAATCCTGTTAGTGACTTGCTCTGTGCAAGTTCCTTAGCTCTCCTAGAGAATCTTAAGGATCAAGAAAAGTAGTAAATATTTACCAATGCTACTTTCAAAAACACTTTCATCTTTTACTTTTTTTTGATCCTGACATATTTGGGGAAAAAAATTATTAAATCTATTTTAAGACAACATTTTGAGTCAGAATTAAGAAACTTGTTAGTGGTTCCTACTGATGATGTTAGTTGGTAATATCATTATCATACAAATCAGAAAATCTACATGATATATTTGAATAATTTAATGTGGATTACTAACATTTTTTTTTAATTTTATTTTATTTTTAAACTTTACAATATTGTATTAGTTTTGCCAAATATCGAAATGAATCCGCCGCAGGTATACATGTGTTCCCCATCCTGAACCCTCCTCCCTCCTCCCTCCCCATACCCTCCCTCTGGGTTGTCCCAGTGCACCAGCCACAAGAACCCAGTATCGTGCATCGAACCTGGACTGGCGACTCGTTTCATACATGATATTATACATGTTTCAATGCCATTCTCCCAAATCTCCCCACCCTCTCCCTCTCTCACAGAGTCCATAAGACTGATCTATACATTAGTGTCTCTTTTGCTGTCTTGTACACAGGGTTATTGTTACCATCTTTCTAAATTCCATATATATGCGTTAGTATACTGTATTGGTGTTTTTCTTTCTGGCTTACTTCACTCTGTATAATAGGCTCCAGTTTCATCCACCTCATTAGAACTGATTCAAATGTATTTTTTAATGGCTGAGTAATACTCCATTGTGTATATGTACCACTGCTTTCTTATGCATTCATCTGCTGATGGACATCTAGGTTGCTTCCATGTCCTGGCTATTATAAACAGTGCTGCGATGAACATTGGGGTACACATGTCTCTTTCCCTTCTGGTTTCCTCAGTGTGTATGCCCAGCAGTGGGATTGCTGGATCATAAGGCAGTTCTATTTCCAGTTTTTAAGGAATCTCCATACTGTTCTCCATAGTAGCTGTACTAGTTTGCATTCCCACCAACAGTGTAAGAGGGTTCCCTTTTCTCCACACCCTCTCCAGCATTTATTGCTTGTAGACTTTTGGATCGCAGCCATTCTGACTGGCGTGAAATGGTACCTCATAGTGGTTTTGATTTGCATTTCTCTGATAATGAGTGATGTTGAGCATCTTTTCATGTGTTTGTTAGCCATCTGTATGTCTTCTTTGGAGAAATGTCTGTTTAGTTCTTTGGTCCATTTTTTGACTGGGTCATTTATTTTTTTGGAGTTGAGCTGTAGGAGTTGCTTGTATATTTTTGAGATTAGTTGTTTGTCAATTGCTTCATTTGCTATTATTTTCTCCCATTCTGAAGGCTGCCTTTTCACCTTGCTAATAGTTTCCTTTGTTGTGCAGAAGCTTTTAAGTTTAATTAGGCCCCATTTGTTTATTTTTGCTTTTATTTCCAATATTCTGGGAGGTGGGTCATAGAGGATCCTGCTGTGATGTATGTCGGAGAGTGTTTTGCCTATGTTCTCCTCTAGGAGTTTTATAGTTTCTGGTCTTACGTTGAGATCTTTAATCCATTTTGAGTTTGTTTTTGTGTATGGTGTTAGAAAGTGTTCTAGTTTCATTCTTGTACAAGTGGTTGACCAGTTTTCCCAGCACCACTTGTTAAAGAGATTGTCTTTAACAGTCTTATGGACTCTGTGAGAGAGGGAGAGGGTGGGAAGATTTGGGAGAATGGCATTGAAACATGTAAAATATCATGTATGAAATGAGTTGCCAGTCCAGGTTCGATGCATGATACTGGATGCTTGGGGCTGGTGCACTGGGACGACCCAGAGGGATGGAATGGGGAGGGAGGAGGGAGGAGGGTTCAGGATGGGGAACACATGTATACCTGTGGTGGATTCATTTTGATATTTGGCAAAACTAATACAGTTATGTAAAGTTTAAAAATAAAATAAAATTTAAAAAAAAAAAGAGAGATTGTCTTTAATCCATTTTATATTCTTGCCTCCTTTGTCAAAGATAAGTTGTCCATATGTGTGTGGATTTATCTCTGAGCTTTCTATTTTGTTCCATTGATCTATATTTCTGCCTTTGTGCCAGTACCATACTGTCTTGATAACTGTGGCTTTGCAATAGAGCCTGAGGTCAGGTAGGATGATTCCTCCAGTTCCATTCTTCTTTCTCAAGATAGCTTTGGCTATTCGAGGTTTTTTGCATGTCCATACAAATTGTGAAATTATTTGTTCTAGCTCTGAGAAGAATACCGTTGGTAGCTTGATAGGGATTGCATAGAATCTATAAATTGCTTTGGGTAGTATACTCATTTTCACTATATTGATTCTTCCAATCCATGAACATGGTATATTTCTCCATCTGTTAGTGTCCTCTTGATTTCTTTCACCAGAGTTTTATAGTTTTCTATATATAGGCCTTTAGTTTCTTTAGGTAGATATATTCCTAAGTATTTTATTCTTTCCGTTGCAATGGTGAATAGAATTGTTTCCTTAATTTCTCTTTCTGTTTTCTCATTATTAGTGTATAGGAATGCAAGGGATTTCTGTGTGTTGATTTTATATCCTGCAACTTTACTGTAATCATTGATTAGTTCTAGTAATTTTCTGGTGGAGTCTTCAGGGTTTTCTATGTAGAGGATCATGTCATCTGCAAACAGTGAGAGTTTTACTTCTTCTTTCCAATTTGGATTCCTTTTATTTCTTTTTCTGCTCTGATTGCTGTGGCCAAAACTTCCAAAACTATGTTGAATAGTAATGGTGAAAGTGGGCACCCTTGTCTTGTTCCTGACTTTAGAGGAAATGCTTTCAATTTTTTACCATTGAGGATAATGTTTGCTGTGGGTTTGCCATATATAGCTTTTATTATGTTGAGGTATGTTCCTTCTATTCCTGCTTTCTGGAGAGTTTTTTTCATAAATGGATGTTGAATTTTGTCAAAGGCTTTCTCTGCATCTATTGAGATAATCATATGGTTTTTATTTTTCAATTTGTTAATGTGGTGTATTACATTGATTGATTTGTGGATATTGAAGAACCTTTGCATCCCTGGGATAAAGCCCACTTGGTCATGGTGTATGATCTTTTTAATGTGTTGTTGGATTCTGATTGCTAGAATTTTGTTAAGGATTTTTGCATCTATGTTCATCAGTGATATTGGCCTGTAGTTTTCTTTTTTTGTGGGATCTTTCTTTGTCAGGTTTTGGTATTAGGGTGATGGTGGCCTCATAGAATGAGTTTGCAAGTTTACCTTCCTCTGCAATTTTCTGGAAGAGTTTGAGCAAGATAGGTGTTAGCTCTTCTCTAAATTTTTGGTAGAATTCAGCTGTGAAGCCATCTGGACCTGGGCTTTTGTTTGCTGGAAGATTTTTGATTACAGTTTCAATTTCCGTGCTTGTGATGGGTCTGTTAAGATTTTCTATTTCTTCCTGATCGAGTTTTGGAAAGTTGTACTTTTCTAAGAATTTGTTCATTTCTTCCACGTTGTCCATTTTATTGACATATAATTGTTGATAGTAGTCTCTTATGATCCTTTGTATTTCTGTGTTGTCTGTTGTGATCTCTCCATTTTCATTTCTAATTTTATTGACTTGATTTTTCTCCCTTTGTTTCTTGATGAGTCTGGCTAATGGTTTGTCAAATTTTATTTATCCTTTAAAAGAACCAGCTTTTGGCTTTGTTGATTTTTGCTATGGTCTCTTCTGTTTCTTTCGCATTTATTTCTGCCCTAATTTTTAAGATTTCTTTCCTTCTACTAACCCTGGGGTTCTTCCTTTCTTCCTTTTCTAGTTGCTTTAGGTGTAGGGTTAGGTTATTTATTTGACTTTTTTCTTGTTTCTTGAGGTATGCCTGAATTGCTATGAACTTTCCCCTTAGGACTGCTTTTAAAGTGTCCCATAGGTTTTGGGTTGTTGTGTTTTCATTTTCATTAGTTTCTATGCAAATTTTTATTTCTTTTTTGATTTCTTCTGTGATTTGTTAGTTATTCAACAGTGTGTTGTTCAGCCTCCATATGTTGGAATTTTTAATAGTTTTTCTCCTGTAATTGAGATCTAATCTTACTGCATTGTGGTCAGAAAAGATGCTTGGAATATTTCTATTTTTTTGAATTTACCAAGGCTAGATTTATGGCCCAGGATGTGATCTATCCTGGAGAAGGTTCCATGTGTGCTTGAGAAAAAGGTGAAATTCATTGTTTTGGGATGAAATGTCCTATAGATATTAATTAGGTCTAACTGGTCTATTGTATCATTTAAAGTTTGTGTTTCCTTGTTAATTTTCTGTTTAGTGGATCTATCCATAGGTGTGAGTGGGGTATTAAAGTCTCCCACTATTATTGTGTTATTGTTAATTTCTCCTTTCATACTTGTTAGCATTTGTCTTACATATTGTGGTGCTCCCGTGTTGGGTGCATATATATTTATAATTGTTATATCTTCTTCTTGGATTGATCCTTTGATCATTATGTAGTGACCATCTTTGTCTCTTTTCACAGCCTTTGTTTTAAAGTCTATTTTATCTGATATAAGTATTGCTACTCCTGCTTTCTTTTGGTCCCTATTTGCATGGAAAATCTTTTTCCAGCCCTTCACTTTCAGTCTATATGTGTCCCCTGTTTTGAGGGGGATCTCTTGTAGACAACATATGCAGGGGTCTTGTTTTTGTATCCATTCAGCCAGTCTTTGTCTTTTGGTTGGGGCATTCAACCCATTTACGTTTAAGGTAATTACTGATAAGTATGATCCCATTGCCATTTACTTTATTGTTTTGCATTTGATTTTATACACCATTTTTGTGTTTCCTGTCTAGAGAATATCCTTTAGTATTTGTTGGAGAGCTGATTTGGTGGTGCAGAATTCTCTCAGCTTTTGCTTGTCTGAAAAGCTTTTGATTTCTCCTTCATATTTGAATGAGATCCTTGCTGGGTACAATAATCTGGGCTGTAGGTTATTTTCTTTCATCACTTTAAGTATGTCTTGCCATTCCCTCCTGGCTTGAAGAGTTTATATTGAAAGATCAGCTGTTATCCTTATGGGTATTCCCTTATGTGTTATTTGTTGTTTTTCCCTTGCTGCTTTTAATATTTGTTCTTTGTGTTTGATCTTTGTTAATTTGATTACTATGTGTCTTGGGGTGTTTCGCCTTGGGTTTATCCTGTTTGGGACTCTCTGGGTTTCTTGGACTTGGGTGATTATTTCCTTCCCCATTTTAGGGAAGTTTTCAACTATTATCTCTTCAAGTATTTTCTCATGGTCTTTCTTTTTGTCTTCTTCTTCTGGGACCCCTATGATTCGAATGTTGTAGCGTTTAATATTGTCCTGGAGGTCTCTGAGATTGTCCTCATTTCTTTTAATTCTTTTTTTTTTTTATCCTCTCTGATTCATTTATTTCTACCATTCTATCTTCTAATTCACTAATCCTATCTTCTGTCTCTGTTATTCTACTATTTGTTGCCTCCAGAGTGTTTTTAATTTCATTTATTGCATTATTCATTATATATTGACTCTCTTTTATTTCTTCTAGGTCCTTGTTAAACCTTTCTTGCATCTTCTCAGTCCTTGTCTCCAGGCTATTTATCTGTGATTCCATTTTGATTTCAAGATTTTGGATCAATTTCACTATCATTATTTGGAATTCTTTATCAGGTAGATTCCCTATCTCTTCCTCTTTTGTTTGGTTTGGTGGGCATTTATCCTGTTCCTTTATCTGCTGGCTATTCCTCTGTCTCTTCATCTTGTTTAAATTGCTGAGTTTGGGGTGTCCTTTCTGTATTCTGGCAGTTTGTGGAGTTCTCTTTATTGTGGTGTTTCCTTGCTCTCTATGGGTTTGTACAGGTGGCTTGTCAAGGTTTCTTGGTTAGGGAAGCTTGTGTCAGTGTTCTGGTGGATGGAGCTGTATTTCTTCTCTCTGGAGTGCAATGAAATGTCCAGTAATGAGTTATGGGATGTCTATGGTTTTGGGGTGACTTTGGGCTGCCCGTATCTTGGAGCTCAGGCTGTGTTCCTTGTTGCTGGAGAATTTGCTTGGTATGTCTTGCCCTGAAACTTGTTGGCCCTTGGGTAGTGCTTGGTTTCAGTGCAGGTATGGAGGTATTGATGAGCTCCTGTTTATTAATGTTCCTTGGAGTCAGGAGTTCCCTGGAGTCAGGGTTTCGACTTAAGCCTCCTGCTTCCAGTTATCAGTCTTATTTTTACAGTAGTTTTAAAGCTTCTCCTTCTATACAGCACCACTGATAAAACATCTACATTAAAGATGAAAAGTTTCTCTACCATGCGGGTCACCCAGAGAGGTTCACAGCGTTACATGGAGAAGAGAAGAGGGAGGAGGGAGTTAGAGGTGACCCAAATGAGATGAGGTGGAATCAATAGAGGAGAGAGTGGGCTAGCCAGTAATCTCTTCCTTATATGCACTCCACAACTGGACCACTCAGAGATGTTCACGGAGTTATACAGAGAAGAGAAGAAGGAGGAAGGTGACAGAGGTGGCCAGGAGGATAAAAGGGGGGAATGAAAAGGAGGGAGACAGATCCAGCCGGTAATCAGTTCCCTAAGTGTTCTCCACCGTCTGGAACACACAGAAATTCACAGAGTTGGGTAGAGTAGAGAGGGGTTAGGGAGGAGACACAAGCGACCTGGTGGAGAAAATGGAGAGTCCAAAGGGAGAGAGAGCAGTCAAGCCAGTAATCTTGCTCCCTAGTGAAAAATGAGTCCTGAAGATTGGGTTCTTAAAGGTACAAAATTGGTAACAAATACATAAAGGCAAAAATTAAAAATCTAGAGTAGAGTTTGGAATTTCAAAAATACAATGTTAAAGAAAAGAAGAAGGAAAAGAAAGAGAGAAAAAACAAACAAACAAAAACAAACAAGGTCGCGAAAATTATAAAGAAAATATAGGTACAAAATTGATAACAAATACCAAAAAGCAAAAGTTAAAAATCTAGAGTAGAGTTTGGAATTTCAAAAATAACAATGTTAAAAAAAGAAGAATAAAAAGAAAGAGAGCGGAAAAAACAAACAAACAAGAACAAACAAAGTCTCATAAATTATAAAGAAAATACAGGTACAAAATTGATAACAAATACCAAAAAGCATAAATTAAAAATCTAGAGTAGAGTTTGGAATTTCAGATATACACTGTCATTTAAAAGAAGAAGAGAAAGAAACAGAGAAAAAGAAAAAGAAAAAAGAAAAAAGGGTCACAGAAATTATTAAAAAAAAACTATAGGTACATAATTGATAACAAATACTAAAAAGCTAAAATTAAAAATCTAGAGTAGAGTTTGGAATTTCAAAAACACAATGTTAAAGAAAAGAAGGAAAAAAAACAAGATCAAAAAAATTATAAAAAATATATATATGAAGTTTGCTTTAAACAAAAATAGGGTCTTTTTTTTTTTGCAAACTAATCGGTTATAAAAGTGAAAATTAAAGGAATAATAGAGGACTTAAAAAATTTTTTTAATTAAAAAAAGAAAGAAAGAATGATCATAAAAGTAGTAAAAATATATCTAGAACTTTCTCTGGTTTTGTTGTGAGTATTGTGGGTTCAGTTCATTTTTGGCTAGTTCCTTGGTCCAATTTATATTTCTCAAGATCTATAGGCCCCTTCCTATGTAGTTGGTACTAACCACAGGGTTTTAATCTATTGCCTCTAGCTTCCAAGGCGGTTCCCTCTGTTATAGCTTCTTCTGTTTGCTGGTCTCTTCAGTGTCTGGTTTCCGCCCTGACACAAAGGGGATGGTGGAGGACACTTTTTTTTTTTTTTTTTAGGCTTACTTGTTCAGTCGCGCTGTGGGGAGGTAGGGAGGGATGCTGCAAACAAATAACACTGGCGTGTGCTCGCAGTGCCTCAGCCACACTGGCTCTGCCCCCCGTTCATGGCGCGTGTAGCCTCCCTGCCCACGCTGCTCAGGCTCTAGGTTGCTCCTCCGGGAACCATCCGTGGCCGGCCCTGGGCTGCCTGCACTTCCCAGGTCCAAGCTGCTCAGGTTCAGGCACTCGGGTAGTCCTCAGAGATGCAGACTCTCGGTTGGGCCTGCGTTTTGTGCCCTTCCCAGATCCGAGCAGCTCAGGTGATGAGGTGTTTGGCGAGCGCGATTGCTGCGACTTAGCGCCTCCCTGCCACTCGGTTATCTAGGTGTGCAACCAGCGCACCCTCTCAGGCAGATGTTGACCGTCTGGACCCCCAAGAAGTTTTAGTTAGCAAAGAAGCCTGCTTACAGTTTTATAGATAATGTCTCTCTGGGGCTGCGATTGTCCCTTTCCGTCTCTGGCTGCCTGTCACCGGAGGGGAATGGTCTGCCGCCGGCTATCTCTGTTCAGTCCTTTGTTCCATGCGCGGGCCTGGTGGTGTCTTAGGTTAGGGCTGGCTTTTCGCGTGGTAGATATCCCACAGTCTGGTTTGCTAGCCCAAATTATTTTGCTCAGATAGCACTCAGAGTATTCAGGCCAGATCTTTACTCTAAGCGATGCAGCCTGTGCCGCGCCTCCCTACCCAGCCCCTGCTTGCTAGTGGCCTGTGCAGGCGTCTGTGCTGCTTCTCTGCTGGGGGAGTTACCATAGGGCTCGCAATGTGTGGGTTTTAACTGTTTATTTATTTTTCCTCCCTGTTATGTTGCCTTCTGTGCTTCCAAGGCTTGGCACAGATTCGGCAGTGAGAAGGTTTCCTGGTGTTTGGAAACTTCTCTCTTTTTAAGACTCCCTTCCCAGGACGGAACTCCGTCCCTCCCTCTTTTGTCTCTTTTTTTGTCTTTTATATTTTTTCCTACCTCCTTTCGAAGACTTGGGTTGCTTTTCTGGGTGTCTGATGTCCTCTGCCAGCATTCAGAAGTTGTTTTGTGGAATTTACTCAGCGTTTAAATGTTCTTTTGATGAATTTGTTGAGGAGAAAGTGTTCTCCCTGTCCTACTCCTCCGGCCATCTTAGCTCCTCCCCTAACATATTTATAAAATGATTTAAAACAAAGGTGAAATTTAGTGGCTAATGGAAGCTCAAGTAAAATATAACAAATTAGTAATTAAACTAAATATAAAGAGCCACTAAAGATGATCAATTTGTCCTTATTAAAGATGGTACTTATAAAAATATTTATGAAACCTTATTTACTACAACACATTTTCATTTATAATCACACTGAAAGAAAAAGCCTGTACACATTGGTAAGCTATTCTAAGAATATGTATTAAGTTCATAACTCAAATTGTAGAAGAAACAGAAAAATATTAGTTATTTATATATATAATGCTCTATATATTTCAAAATATTTGATTTATTGTATATGTTATCTTTATTATATGCCTGCAAGGTTTTGTTTTCAATTTTTAGTAACCCTACAAAATTTCAACATAAGCAAAATATTTTAATATGATTGTTTAAATCATTATTTATTTTCTTAAAATCTGTTATCTTAAATCCAGCATGATACTTAAAGTCCCCTATATTTAAACATCTCTCATTTGTGTATTTTCTGTATTGGATCCTCAGTTTTACTTATTAATATAAACTACATAAACTTTTTATTTTTATGGGTTTTTTAATGCTTATTGTAAAAAGAAACATTAATCTAATATTCAGTGAGTCATGCCTAAAATAAACAGATCTTAAAATAACTGTTTTGTAAATTCTTATTTTAAAAAGAAAAAATATTACAGATCAAACATCAAAATGTTTCTAACTAGAATTATAAAGTATGTATCTAACATAAAGATGTAGCAATTGAACAACCAAAACCTGAAAGCAAGAATCACGGAATTATGTTGACATTTTTTAACAACAGAGGATATAATACACTTAAGATATAATTTCAAAAATTTATTGCGATTATTATCTTTGTGTTTTGATGAATATAGTGGAAGATTTAAATATACCTAATTGAGAAAATGTCTTATTTTTATTAATCATAAATATACATGTAATACTAATAAAAGAATGAAAATTGCAATCTAAAAAGACAAAAAATTCACAAAGAATGAATATATAGCTGTATTTTATTTCTTGGTGAAAGAAGGGATTATACTATGTATCTCCCTCCAGCACTAGGAAGAATTCTAAAAGATGAAGGAACCTGGTTAGAACAAGTAGATATGATAGAGCATCTTATTGAAATATTGTCCTATATCTACACAAATAAGATAGATACAGAGAGAGACAATGTGGCCTTAAAGCGCAGATAACAGTTACAATACTGCAATTGAAATATCTTGCCTTGGCTATACCTGACACTCAAAGATAAGCACAGACCTTGGACTAAGACTAAACTGCTTCCAGTTTGGTAACTTATTTCTGCTTTCTCAGCGGAAACATTAGGAAATTTTCTATTTGCATTTCCTCAATTTAGAACTCTGAAGATTAAGACAAAATAACAGGTCCACATCAAAAATCACCAGGCCAAATTGATAATAAGCGATCTTATACTAGGCATTAGTAAAAATGTTTTAGAGTCCAAAATACTACCAATGTGTAACAATGCAGTTATGGATTACCACAAAACACACGTTATAATGTTTAAAGAATTTTTATCTCATAAATGAGCAAACAGTGATATTCTTTTATTGTCTCCTCTGTTTTTTTATTTTTTTTTAATTTTATTGAAATATAGTTGATTTTAAATATGTTAATTTCTCCTGTAGAGCAAAGTTACGCATTTATACACACAGACAGACACACACACACACATATACTTTTTCATATTATTTTTCTTACGGTTTGTCACAGGATATTTAATATAGTTTGCTGTGTTATACAGTAGGGCCTCATTGTTTATAATCTGTCTTGAATTAATTTTTGCTGCTGCTAAGTCACTTCAGTCATGTCCGACTCTGTGCGACCCCATAGATGGCAGCCCACCAGGCCCCGCAGTCCCTGGGATTCTCTAGGCAAGAACACTGGAGTGGGTTGCCATTTCCTCCTCCAATGCATGAAAGTGAAAAGTGAAAGTGAAGTCGCTCAGTCGTGTCCGACTCTTAGCGACCCCATGGACTGCAGCCTACCAGACTTCTCCGTCCATGGAATTTTCCAGGCAAGAGTACTGGAGTGGGGTGCCATTGCCTTCTCCCAATTTTTGCTAGTGGTGTCAGAAATTAAAAGACGCTTGCTCCTTGGAAGAAAAGCTATGACGAACCTAGACAGTATATTAAAAAGCAGAGGCATTACTTTGTTGACAAAGGTCCATCTAGTCAAAGCTATGGTTTTTCCAGTGGTCATGTATGGATGTGAGAGTTGGACTATAAAGAAAGCTGAGGGCTGAAGAATTGATGCTTTTGAACTGTGAGAAGTGTTTGAGAGTCCCTTGGACTGCAAGGAGATCCAACCAGTCCATCCTAAAGGAGATCAGTCCTGGGTGTTCATTGAAAAGACTGATGTTGAAGCTGAAACTCCAATACTTTGGCCACCTGATGTGGAAAACCGACTCACTGGGAAATTCCCTGATGCTGGGAAAGAGTGAAGCAGGGGGAGTAGAAGGGGACGACAGAGGATGAGACGGTTGGATGACATCACTGATGCGATGGACATGAGCTTGGTTAGGCTCCTGGAGTTGGTGATGGACAGGGAAGCCTGTCTGCAGGCGTGCTGCAGTCAGACACAACTGAGCGACTGAACTGAAGTGAACTGAAGATTGCCATCTAGCTTTATTCTTTTTTTTTTTTTTTAATTTTTATTTTATATTGAAGTAAAGTTGATTTGGGCTTCCCTGGTGGCACAGTGGTAAAGAATCTGCCTACAATGCAGGAGACACAGATTCAGTCCCTAGGTTATATATATGCATGAGTGCTCAGTCACTCAATCATGTCCCTTCTTTGCAACCCCACAGACTGTAGGCCATGAGGCTCCTCTGTGCCTGGAATTTTCCAGACAAGAATACTGGAATGGGTTGCCATGTCCCCCCTCCAGGAGATCTTCCTGACCCAACAATCAAATCCACATGTCTTACATCTTCCACATTGGAAGGTGGAGTCTTTACCACTGAGTTGCCTGGGAAGCCCAGTTACAGGCATACATATATTCTTCATCAAATTCTTTTCCCACTTAGATTATTTGAGAATATTGAGCATATTTCCCTCTGCTACTCATAGTGGGTCCTTGTTGGTTATCTATTTTAAATATAGCAGTGTGTATATGTCAATATTGGTGGGCAAGTTGTCAGGACTCAGCACTTTAGCTTCCAGAGTCCAGTTTCCCTGGTCAGGGAACTAAGATCCTACAAGCCACACAGCATGGTCAAAAAAACAAAAAAAAAAACAAACTCAAACATTGGTATTCTCATTAATGAAGAGAAACATTTTTTTTTTATTGAAATGTAGTTGATTTACAATGCTGTTAACTACTGCTATACATCATAGTGATTCAGTTATTCATATATATATATATATATATATATATATATTTCACTCTTTTTTTAATATTATTTTCCATTATGGTTTATCACAGAATACTGAATATAGTTCTCTGTACTATACAATAAGACCTTGTTGTTTCTCCATCCTATATATAAAAAACTTACATCTGATAACCCAAACCTCCCATTCTATCCCTCCCCCAACTCCCTCCTCCTTGGCAACTACAAGTCTGTTCTATATGTCCATGATTCTGTTTCATAGACAGGTTCATTTGTGTCATATTTTAGATTCCACATATAAGTGATATCATATGTTATTTGTCTTTCTCTTTCTGACTCACTTCACTTAGTTTGATAATCTCTAGGTCCATCCTTGTTGCTGGAAATGGCATTATTTCTCTCTTTTTTATGGCTGAGTAGCATTCCTTTGTATATATGTACTACATCTTCTTTATCCATTCATTCATAGATGGACTTTAGGTTGTTTCCATGTCTTGGCTATTGTGAATAGTGTGACTAGAAACATAGGGGTACATGTAATTTTTTGAGTTTTCCTTGTGTCCAGATATATGCCCAGGAGTGGGATTTCTGTATTATATGGTAATTCTATTTTTAGTTTCCTGAGGAACTTCCATACTGTTTTTTAAGTGGCTGCACCAACTTACATTCCCATCAACAGTATAGGCTACAGCTGCTAAGTTGCATCAGTCATGTCTGACTCTGTGCGACCCTATAGATGGCAGCCCACCAGGGTCCTCTGTCCACAGGATTCTCTAGGCAAGAATAACAGAGTGGGTTGCCGTTTCCTTCTCCACAACAGTATGGGAGAGGTCCCTTTTCTCCACACCCTTTTTAGCGTTTGTTATTTGTAGACTTTATAATGATGGCCATTCTGATTTGTGTGAGATGATACCTCACTGTAGTTCTGGTTTACATTCCTCTATTAAATTAACAATGTTAAGCATCTTATCTTTTGACTATAGATCATCTCTGTGTCTTCTTTGGAGAAGTGTATAATTAGGTCTTTTGCTGACTTTTGGTTTGGATTGTTTGTTCATCATTGAGTTGTATGAGCTAATTTGTATATTTTGGAAATTAAGCCCTTGTCAGTAATAAAGAGAAACATTTAATAAACACATAAGACTTCTGGTAATGAGAAAGATGTTTGCTATTTTTTTTTAAGAATCAACATATTAAGTGGTATATTAGACTGAGCTAAAGAATATATTAATAAACTAAAAGATTGATCATAACAAACTCCCTATAAAGCATTTAATAAAGAAAACAGGAAGGTTCACTGACTAGTTTATGTGCCATACTATGGTCTTATAAATTTAGTGAACTTGTAATTGGTATGGGCTTCCCAGGTAGCTCAGATGGTAAAGAATCCGCCTGCAATGCAGGAGACCTGGGTTTGATCCCTGGGTTGGGAAGATCCCCTCGAGGAGGGCATGGCAACCCACTCCAGTATTCTTGCCTGGAGAGCCTTAATGGACATAAGAGCCTGGTGTGTTTCAGTTCATGGTGTTGCAAAGAGTTGGATACAACTGAGTGACTAAACACAACAAAAATTGGTAATAATATTTAATGGTGCAAAACATGTTTTGTTTTCTCTTTTCAGAATATTCTTGGATTATTTTCAGTTTTTCATTTCATATTATATTTAGCATATACTCTTCAAATTTTACTTAAAATATTGATATTATATTGATCAGGATTTTAAAAATTGTTAAAATAATTTGAAGGAAATTGGCATCTTCACAATATTAAATTACCTTCTTCAGTAACACAGTATGTATTTTCTTTCATGTTGGCAACTTTTTATCTGCTAAACTTGTATATTTTCTTGTAGGTCTTACTAGGTTTTTTTTTTTTTGCTAGTATTATATATTTTTAGTTTAAATATAGTAATTTTTTAAAATAAATCCTATAACTGCTTACTGGAAGAATATATAATTATTTTTCTCATATATCTTTAACTGACCATCTACTTAATAAGCTCATTAGCTCATTTTACCTGTGGCAGATTCATTTTGATATTTGGCAAAACTAATACAATTATATAAATTTTAAAAATAAAATAAAATTAAAAAAAAATAAATAAAAGTAGAGCTTTTCCTCACTGACCTTTAGTGATTAATGGCCTTCTTTGTCTCTTGTTAAATAAACTAACATGTCTGCCTAAAGTATTAATCTTTAGAGGATATATGTCCATATAAAATCTTTTCTTTTTTTTTCCCATTTTAGTTGTCATTCATCTCCTTCCAGAAAGTACTAGGGTTCTTACTTTTTAGATCTCTGGAAGATACATTTATGTCTCATAGAGATAGGTTTAAGATAAGGCACTCATTGTATATACACCTAAATAGTGAAATAAAAGTTTAATCTGAGAAAAGGAGGAAACAAAAAACTATTTTCTGTAAACATATTATATATATATATATATATATATATATATATATACACACACACACACATTCCAAGGTGCAAATTTATTTCTAGCTATCTATATCAGTCTATCAATTCATATGTAACTTCTGATTTATGCCTATGTTCACATATATGTGCACATTTCTTTTCCTTTTTTCCACACACGCACACACACACACATAAAAAATTCAGTATCTTGTGGTAGTCTCTTATGAAAGCGAAAGGATAATAAGGTAAGTTAAATAACAGTTGAAAGTGAAAGTGTTAGTCGCTCAGCTTATCTGATTCTTTGTGACCCCATGGACTGTAGCCCACCAGGCTTTTCTGTCCATGGAATTCTCCAGGCAAGAATACTGAAATGGGTAGCCATTCCCTTCTCAGAGGATCTTCCCAACTCAGAGATCGAACCTGGGTCTCATGCATTGCAGGCATATTCTTTATGGCCTGAGCCACCAGAAAAGCCCAAAATGGGACACTAAAAAATCTGAAATAATTTTTCAAAATAGCTTCCCAAAATAGTGTACTTGAAAAGTCTCAAAAAATTAAAAAGTTGTGATACTAAAAGAGACAAAAACTGGAGAAACTATCAAGCTAGGGAGTTTACTTTGTATTTTCTAATGCCGTTATTTCCCACATCTTAGTCTACCTCCTTAGGGGAGAAGAATAAGGTGATTAAGAACCAGCTACACCATTTAGCATCAGTGACTTAAGAGAATTCTCAAAGAAAATTTATTCTGTAGAAAATTGACCGAAGACAGAGCACTGGCACAAGAGTCTTAGCCATTTCATCATCCAATAGCTTGTTGTCTTGCAGTGTTCCATGAGTAGAACTTATATTTACTTTTAAATCTAGATTTTTCCCTTCTGCTTGTAGCCATGGGAGATGTGCTCAGAATGTTTTTATATTATCAAAATATTATTGCACTCTCAGACAGGGATAGAATTTCAAAGCAGAGAAATTTTCTTTTTCAGCCGTCACGATTCTCAGTAACATTTGTCCTCTATCTCCCTTCCTTCTCTCAATATTTCCATGATCTCAATAGAAAAACCAATTAACTAATTAATAAATGATAATAATAAGTCAGGCAAAGATCCTGTTTTGAGATTACACGAATTCTGTGTTTCCATGTATGTGAATGCAAAGATCATGTAAAGCATGGATATGGCTTCACATTACACTTTAGCAACATTAAACTGTATTGTTACCTACCACACCTTGATCATTGGTTCTTGCCCACCCTCCAAATGCACTGTTTCATAGTTTTCACCCCTCCTTCTATAATGCATCTGTTCTATAAATTTTCTATTACTCCCAAAGTAAATATTAAGGTCTTTTCCTTTCCCCAGGTGTGAATGATGGCACCTTATTACCTATAACATCTTAATCTAAATATCACCTTGGCAAAACCAGTATCTATCATCTAATCTAAAGCTCTTCCTGCTAGCCTCAATGTTAGAATACTGCTTTTGTTTCTTTCTTTTTTTTCCTGAAGAAAATCATGTATACCTTTTAGTATTTTTGTCTATTTGCTTTTACTTCTCTTCCTTCTCTATAATGTGAGTGTCATGATACTTAGATCTTGTCCATCTTGGATCTAGTTCTAATGTTAGAACATAACTTCTTTCCTAATGCTTGCTGCTGCTGCTGCTAAGTCGCTTCAGTCGTGTCCGACTCTGTGCGACCCCATAGACAGCAGCCCACCAGGCTCCCGCGTCCCTGGGATTCTCCAGGCAAGAGCACTGGAGTGGGTTGCCATTTCCTTCTCCAATGCATGAAAGGGAAAAGTGAAAGTGAAGTCTCTCAGTCGTGTCCGACTCCTAGCGACCCTATGGATTGCAGCCCACCAGGCTCCTCCATCAATGGGATCTTCCAGGCAAGAGTACTGGAGTGGGGTGCCATTGCCTTCTCCTTCCTAATGCTTAGTGGCTCCTAATAAAAATTTGTTGAAGTAATAAATTAAAACATAAAGTATGAACTTCTCAATAATTGTGGAAAGGATACTATTTTGCTTCATACTTGATTATCTTCACTATCTTCAAATTATACTATAAAAGTAACTCTCTAGTAAAAAAAAGTCAGCCCTTTTTCATTATTTTTATTTTAGTAAGGAGGAAATAAAACATAGAAATACTATTAACATTATTTAAGCATTTGCAAAGTTTCACATATAATTCCTGAACAAAACAATCTCATGAGAGAACTAAATAGACTTATCAATCTAAAATAAATTTGAATATAGATGAATACTCTCAGAAGCATTGTAGTTATTCTAAAATGTAAAAATAAAAGGCTTGATATTTTCTAATGTAGATCTGTTAATGCCCCAGTTTTTAAGTAGAAAATCATCTTTCCCAAATTTGTTCCTGCTTTCATTAGCCATTTGTCTGGAAACAAACAGTTAGTAACTCCAGAATAATGAATTCTATAATAAAAATTATCAGGATATAACATGCTTTTGTCAAGAAGGCATAAGAAATGATCATACTCATAGAATTGAGTGGAATTTTTAGGTGGTTTTCTGGAGACTTTATGCTGTAATTTTAAGATTTTTCTTCCTTTGATAGGTTTAAAGGAAGTAGAAATCAGCGATCCCATAAAGGGAGACTGCTTCAAGGGACTTGTATATAGCATTCTGACTAACTTAAGGTTTTAGAAGACAAATCAATTTAGAATATTACTGAACATGCAAGCCATCCCATTTTTATCTGAAAATATATTCAAGGTCATGTTATTAGTTACCACTATCTGCTTCGGATGAGCATAGATATTTGCCATTTGGTATAGAGAACATTATCTAACTGAACCGATGAGACTGCAATACAGATAATTGAAGTTTTAATTACAGTATTTTGGCACTTTAAACAGACTTTAGCTGTAACCTAGGAAACCACTCACTTTTAGATAAAGAAATAGTAAACTCTACAGTGTAAGAAATAATGGGAACAACATTTATTAAAAAAAAAAAAAACACAGGAGCAGGAAGACAAGAAAGAAGTTACAAATTGCACAAAAGCATAAGCAGTCTTTGAGTTGACTGGGGAGAAAAGATGGTTTTAAAAAATAAATTTTCAAAGAAATATACATGTATTATGGATTTTTATTTATTTATTTATTTTTTATTTTAGGCCATGCCACACTGCTTGTGGGATCTTAAGTTTTCTTTTTTTTTTTTTTTTAATTTTATTTTATTTTTAAACTTTACATAATTGTATTAGTTTTGCCAAATATCAAAATGAATCCGCCACAGTTATACATGTGTTCCCCATCCTGAACCCTCCTCCCTCCTCCCTCCCCATTCCATCCCTCTGGGTCGTCCCAGTGCACCAGCCCCAAGTATCCAGTATCGTGCATCGAACCTGGACTGGCAACTCGTTTCATACATGATATTTTACATGTTTCAATGCCATTCTCCCAAATCTTCCCACCCTCTCCCTCTCTCACAGAGTCCATAAGACTGTTCTATACATCAGTATTATGGATTTTTAAACTAGAGTTTGTGTTTTGTCCACTCTTCTTTCTTAGTTAGAAAAGAAAAGTATAACTTAATAAGGAAAGAAAAGAAGCAACAGTAATGGTAATATTAACACTGACCAAAGATTTGGATTTGACACTCAGTTCAATCTCTGTTACTAGTTCTGTTATATTGAGGATGTAGTTAAATATTTTAAGCATCAGTTTTTTCCTATATAAAATATAAAATACAATATGTATTTGGAAAATTTTCTGGGAAGAGTATAGGGAAATATGTTTCCAAAGTTTTCACATTTTTTCAAAAGATAATAGATACTAAAATATTTTAGCACAATTGCATTGTTAAAATATTTTATTAATGTTCTCAACCTTCTTCCTGAACTATTGTCAGTATGAACATATGTACTCTTGGTATCTAGTGCAAGATCAATTCTGGAACTGCGTGTTTTAAGGACATATGGAGAACCTCTTGCTGATTTCCTTATCTCATTTCTGAGTATTTGTCTTTTGTATTTCACCTTCCTTTCTTCTATGATCCCCTGTATCTTAAAGGAAATTCCTACTCTGTGTTTCCGGTTTGTATTTCCTATACTATATATTTGAACATTTCCATAATAAAATATTAGGTGAAAAATTCACCTTTTAATCATTCAGTTTACAAATTTATCCCATGTATATGTTCAACCTATTCAGGCATACTATTTTGGTTTGTTTCATTTTTCTTGAAGTTGAAAAAGAAAGAGCCTGATTATAAGTATGGTGAGAAACAGAACCATTACAATTCCTGTCACAGTGTACTTCCCTGTCTATATTAAACTACACTTTGTCCAAGCAATAACACTGCTGCTTGCTCTTGGGAATAGGTGCCTTGAAACGTAAAACTGTATGCAATCTAAAATATTACTTACAAGATTAAAGCTTACTTATAAAAACTTGATTAAAGACTCTTGACTTTTTCTGCCTACCAGCTCAAAGCTGTCATTGTCAAAAACTGTCCAGTCTTAACCAGCAAAACTAATACAATTTTGTAAAGTTTAAAAATAAAATAAAATTTAAAAAAATAAAATAAAAAATAAAAATAAGGAAACTGAAAAAAAATAAAAATAAAAATGAGAACAAGAAAAAAAAATGATCTTCCTTAAAAGTATCTCCTCCATATCCTAAAATGCTATAAAGCATTTTGTTTGAGCCATTAGCTGAAAGCCTATCAAAGAGGTATTCTCCCTATAAACCTAATAAACTAAGATTTGCATGATCAACAGAATTTTCCCCCAATTGTCTTTTGAAGTGTTAATAATAGACAACAGAAATTACAGTAATGAGTTCAGGGAGGGGATTATATTATTAAATTTAATTTAATCATATTCTCAGGAATGCACCTGAAACTCTCAAAGTTCAAGAAGGTGATAGAAGCTCTAGAAAAGAGCTGATTTTTTTGGTAAACTCAAGAATAAGAATTATATTTTGTATTTTGAAAATAATCATTTCTGTATGTAAGTCTAGGTTTTAAGAAACACTTGTGATAATCTTGGGCAAGATGTGTACATTGTGTGTATCAGTTTATATACTTGATTCATAGTAGATGCTCAACGAATAGAAACTTCTATGATGAATATCCCTTTTATGATATATATATACTGCCAATAAAAGCAATATAAGTTCACGAGTTCACTGAAAGCTATAACTCTATTTCTTCATAATTACCTAATTTTGTTAGAGTTAGATAAATAATAATTTTTTGATGATGATTATATAAGTACATACTCTGTCTGAATATTGAAACCCAAGAGCATATTTTATTCAAGTGATTAGTAAGGTAATGCCATTGACTTTTTTTTATTTTAATTTTTAATTGGAGGATAACCACTATACAATGTTGTATTGGTTTCTTCTGTACAACAATATGAATCAGAAGTACACATATATCCCCTACCTCTTGGGCCACCCTCCCACCCCACCATTTCACTACTCTAGATTGTCACAGATCATCAGGCTGAGCAACTTTCCACTAGCTATCTATTTTACATACGGTAAGGTTGGTACAAAAGTAATTGCAGTTTTGGATCATGAACTTTAAATCATTATAAGTATGTTTGTGCTTAGTCGCTCAGTCATATCCAACTATTTGTGACTTTATGAATTGTAGTACACCAGGCTCCTTTGTTTATGGGATTCTCCAGGCAAGAATACTGGAATGGCTAGCCATTCCCATCTCCAGGGAATCTTCCAGACCCAGAGATCGAACCTAGGTCTCCCACATTGCAGGCAGATTCTTTACCATCTAAGCTACCAGGGAAGGTAGTCACAAATAAATCTTTATTAATGACAATTGGAACCATTATAGTCAACACATTTTTGTCAATGAGAAATAAGTTTGTTTAATTGTATAGCATTAAAATCCATGCTTCAGGTTTCAAAGAACTCTTGGAAAGTATTTTTTGCCTCCTGCTGGTTGCGGAACCATTTTCTCAGAAAAAACTTGTTGAGATGCTTGAAAAAGTGGTAGTTATTTGGTGAGAGGTCAGATGAACATGGTGGATGAGGCAAAACTTCCTAGCCCAATTTGTTGGACTTTCAAAGAGCTGGTTGTCTTATGTATCTTCAGGCATTGTCATGCAGAAGAATTGGTCTGTTGACCAATACTGGCTGCAAGCACTGGAGTTTTTGGTGCATTTCATTGATTTGCTGAGCATACTTCTCAGATGTAGTGGTCTGCCCGGAATTCAGAAAGCTTAGTGGATCAGATGGGCAGCAGACCACCCAACAGTGAACATGAGCTTTTTTGGGTGCAAGTTTGGCTTTGGTAAGTGCTTTGGAGCTTCTTCTCGGTCCAATCACTGAGCTGGAAATCACTGGTTGTCTTATTAAAATCCACTTTTCCTTGTATGTCACAATGGACTGTGAAATGGCTCATTGTTATTGCATAGAATAAGAGAAGATGACACTTCAAAATGATTTTTTCTTTTTTTTTTTTTTTTTGGTTCAGTTCATGAAGCACCCACTTATCGAGCTTTTTCACCTTTCCAATTTGCTTAAATGCCGAATGACCATAGAATGGTTGACCTTGAGTTCTTTGGCAATGTCTCTTGTAGTTATAAGAGTATCAGCTTTGATGATGCTCTCAGTTGGTTGTTGTCAACTTCCATTGGTCATCGATTATGCTCCTCATCTTCAAGCCTCTCAAGTTTCCTTTGCAAAACTGCTTGAACCACCATTGCACTGTACATTCATCAGCAATTCCTGAACCAAATTCTTTGTTGATGTTCTGAGTTGTCTCTGCTGCTTTACAACTAATATTTTTCATCTTTTTATTTTTTTTAATTATGAAAATATTATAACTCATTTACAGGAGACTTGGCAAATACAGAATAAAATTACATATAGTTCTACTACATATTACAATTGCTTGTTTTAAGTAGATAAATGAAGGTTTTTAGTTGGAGTTTCAATATTAAACTCTCAGGAATTAATAGAATTCATGTACAGAGAAGTAGAATTAAAATGATATATAACTGCTGCTGATGCTGTTTCTTCAGTCATGTCCGACTCTGTGTGACCCCACAGAAGGCAGCCCACCAGGCTCTTCCATCCCTGGGATTCTCCAGGCAAGAACACTGGATTGGGTTGCCATTTCCTTCTCCAATGCATGAAAGTGAAAAGTGAAAGTGAAGTCGCTCAGTCGTGTCCCACTTTTAGCGACCTCATGGACTGCAGCCTACCAGGCTCCTCTGTCCATGGGATTTTCCAGGCAAGAGTACTGGAGTGGGGTGCCATTGCCGTCTCCATGCTATATAACATAACCACAATTATTTAAGAAAATATTCAAGTATCAAATGGCAAGTTTCAACAATGCAGACCTGCAATTACTTTTGCACTAGTCTATATTTCATTGGAAGCAATGATGCTAAAGCTGAAACTCCAGTACTTTGGCCACCTCGTGCGAAGAGGTGACTCATTGGAAAAGACTCTGATGCTGGGAGGGATTCGGGGCAGGAGGAAAAGGGGACGACAGAGGATGAGATGGCTGGATGGCATCACTGATTCAATGGACATGAGTTTGAGTGAACTCCAGGAGATGGTGATAGACAGGGAGGCCTGGCGTGCTGCAATTCATGGGGTCCAAAGAGTCAGACACGACTGAGCGACTGAACTGAACTGAATATATATTTCAATATTAACACATATATAAGGAAGGACAAGGAAGCCTGGCGTGCTGCAATCCATGGGGTGGCAAAGAGTTGGACACAACTTAGGGACTGAACAACAAATTATTGACTCTATTTTTGATAGATATTGGCCTATTCAGCTAATCTTTATCCTTGTGAAAATTTTGGTGTTCATGTCTTTCAAGTAATCGTCCCACAAATAGGTTGATAAGTATAATATTAAAATACTCGAATACACCTATTTTGTGTGTGGAATATATTAGTTTAGAACTAGCTAGATTGATTTGTGAATCTCATAGAGTTCAGTGTATAAATAGAGCTGGTGACCTTCTAGGGAATTTAATTCTTGTTTGTTTAATTATTTAGAGACTTAGTACTAATGAGATGATAATAATAAGTTCTTGGTTGAAATGTCACAGTTATCAGCCAGATTTGCATGAAAGAAAAATATAATAAAATAAACCCATAGGCATAAAATGCCCTCCTAACTTTTCCCAAGTACTGTAATAAAAAAGAGAGAGAACAGACCTGCAAGAGTGCAGCTGATGGTACAAACCAATTACCTACATAATAGCAATTATTAAAATTGTTATAAGCTGGCAGTGGTAAATATTATTACTACATGCACATATGCAGGTGAATTTATCCTATTCAAGAATGTACAGAAGGCTGTAAGTGGCAGGAATATATTCGCATCCTAATATCTGTTTAGAAGCATGTCATTTTTGTTCTTCCTTTTCCTTTTCACCCAGCAGGCATTTCTTTGCTTATGAATCAATCCAAATTTTGTTGGAAAAGTAAGTAAAATGTAAGCTCAAGTTGTCCATTACACATTTCTCTTTAAGTATCCAGTACTTAATACTGATTTTTTTTTTTATGTGATCTACATTGTTTAGGGAGTGACTCAGTAAAGTGCTCATTATGGGAGGAGGCAAATTTTAGACATATGTAGCTGGTAAAATTGGCCAGTTAAATGAATGAAGAAACGAAAAAGGATGACTCAAGATGAGTGGAACAATAGTGATGCCATACATTTTGATAGGAAATGAGTGAGCAAAGAGATGATTTGAGGAAGAAGAAAGTAAACTCAGGGCTAGCTATAGAAAGATTGAGTCTCTAATGAGTGTTTAATTGTGTCTATTTAGCAGAATTTAAAATATACATCATTGAACCTCAAGGAAGTCAGGGCTGTATGAAACAAGAAATGTGCTTTAAATAAACTATACAATCTTTCAGATCACACATTTCCTGATTTTCTGATTCTGCATCTTTCATTGTATATTAGTCTACTTGGACTGAAATAGCAAAATACTATACACTAGATGTTTTACACAGCCTAAGTTTATTTTCTCACAGTTCTGGAGAAGTACATGATCAAGGTTTCAACTGGTTTAGTTTCTGGTGAGAGCACTCTTTCTGGCTTGCAGACGGCCTCTTTTTTCTTTTTCTTTTTTATTTTCTTTCTTTCTTTTTTTTTTTTTTTTTAGAATATGGTTGATTTACAAAGTTGTGTCAGTTTCTGCTGCACAGCAAAGTGAATTAGTGAATCTTTTTTAGATTCTTTTCCCATTTAGGTCATTGCTACTGCTGCTAAGTCTGCTAAGTCACTTCAGTCGTGTCCGACTCTGTGCAACCCCATAGACGGCAGCCCACCAGGCTCCCCCGTCCCTGAGATTCTCCAGGCAAGAATAGTGGAGTGGCTTGCCATTTCCTTCTCCAATACATGAAAGTGAAAAGTGAAAGTGAAGTCGCTCAGTCATGTCCGACTCTTAGCAGCTCCATGGACTGCAGCCTACCAGGCTCCTCCATTCATGGGATTTTCCAGGAAAGAGTACTGGACTGGGTTGCCATATACATAGTAGTGTGCATATGTCAATCCCAAGCTATCTCTTCTTCCTCCTTTCCCCCTTGGTAACCTTCAGACAGCCTCCTTCTTGCTATGTCCTCATGTAGTCTTTTCTCTGTACATGCATGTGGAGAAAGAGAAAACTCTTGGTGTTACTTCTTAAAAGGACGGTAATCCTATTGGATCACACACCTTTGTGACCTCACTTGGCCTTTACAAGTTATCTTTATTGGTTTTGATATCACAGTATATTTATTTTCTTTACTTATACTGTCTAATTATAATTAAAATATTTTAACATGAATTTAGAAAGCTAAGCAGGAATGATCATTTGACATTTTTGGTATTCATAAGCTAGGTAGACACTGACAAATTCTGACCTATGGTGTCTCAGAATACTCACCAATTAAGTGAAGTTTGTCTTCATGGAAAACTGTGGCTTATTAAGGCATGTTAAATGGCCTCAGGGTGCATGCATCCGAAGCTAAAGCACAAGGCATTGTTCATCCCTCATGTTTTAGCAGCTGTTTAATGAAAAGTGCCAGCTCAGTGTGTAGTTAATCTATCTAATAATTAATATAACAGCAGCCTGGGACCAATGTGGATATAACTCCAAAGTCCTTGTTCATTTGCAAATTGACACAGAGACTTGTTTTTAGAGCCAGTTTGTTACTTGGGAAGGAGAAAGAGATACTTAAGATTCTAAATATCAAGGCTTCTATTTGATCCCATTTCATTTGAATACACCACATAAAACAGAGTTTAAAAGGATAATGCTTATGAGTGTAATATAGAAAATTAATCTCCTTATGGTTATTAAGATACACATGTTCACTTCAAAGCAAAGGGAGGCCAGGATGTTTTCTGTGCACAAAGTAGCCTAATTTGAGAGCTAAGCTCTTTCTAATGTCCTTAATTATATAAATTCCCTTAATTTATCTATGTTATAATCTACTCAAAAGTTGTCTAATATGGGGGGAAAATGTCAAATTGACTGCTTGATATTTTTTAAATTCTAATTAAATTTTTTTTCTAACCTATTAGTTTCTTGGTTACAAGCAACGTTAGATTCTGAGGTGCTTTCCAGAAGTCAAGAATTGGAAGTAAATATTAACCCCAAAAGCACAAAATAATGAACATTGTGAAGGAAAAGTTAGTTTGAACCAAGAACTATTTTAAGGTTACTGTTGCAGTTATGTGTAATAAACAAGTATAAATCAGAATAAGTCTTAGTCTCTGTGCACTTAAGACACCCTTTAAGATAACTGATTAACCCATTAAATAAATATTTGTTGCTATTGTTGTTGTAATCACACCTGTGAAACCATTTTGTAACAATGAGAGGAATTTAAGTTTCCCTTAAAATGTCAAAGAGATACTATATGACTAGAAATTCCAATTCCCAAAGAAATAAAAATATATGTTCATATAAAATCTTATAAAGACAGGGTGCTCAGGGCTGGTGCTCTGGGATGACCCAGAGGGATGGGATGGGGAGGGAATTGGGACGGGGGGTTCAGGATGGGGAACACATGTACACTCATGGCGGATTCATGTTAATGTATGGCAAAATCACCACAATATTGTAAAGTAATTAGCCTCCAATTAAAATAAATAAATTTAAAATATAAAAATATAATATAGAAATCTTAAAAAAAATAAAGAAATGTTCAAAGACAAATTATTCATAGTAACTCCAAATGTCCGTCAAATGATAACATGGGTAAACACGATGTAATGTTATTCCATATTAAAAAGGAAAAAAGTACTGAAATTTGCTACAAAGTAGATTAATGGTCACTAGGGCTAGGAGAAAGTTGGAGGGGAGAATGGGAATGGGGAGTTACTTTTGATGGATACAGGACTTCTTTTTAGGATGATGACAATATTCTAAAGTAGATTGTGATGATGGCCACACAGTTCTGAGGTAAATTGAACAATTCTATTTATGTTTTATATATATATATAATATTGTATACACATATATAGACCTTAAGTGCTTTCTGATATAAAAACTCATTCTAAAGCAGGAAAATGCTATCTTTGGCAAAAATAATTTCCTACAATAACAAAGATAATTTTCTAGAATAATATTTCTCCAGAGGTCAAAACTGAAATCAGATTGATTATATTACTTGCAGCCAAAGATGCAGAAGCCCTATACAGTCAGCAATAATAAGACCAGAGGCTGACTGTGGCTCAGATCATGAACTCCTTGTTGCACAATTCAGACTTAAATTGAAGAAAGTAGATATGACATAAATCAAATCCCTAATGATTACACAGTGGACATGACAAATAGATTCAAGGGATTAGATCTGATAGACAAGGGTGCCTGAAGAACTGTGGACAGAGATTCTTAACATCTGTGATGATAAAAATCTGTGGTGATCAAAACCATCCCCAAGAAAAAGAAATGAAAAAAGGCAAAATAGTTCTCTGAGGGGGCCTTAGAAATAGCTGAGAAAAAAAGAGAGGTGAAGGGCAAGGGAGAAAAGGAAAGATAAATCTATCTGAATGCAAAGTTCCAAAGAATATCAAATAGAGATAAGAAAGCCTTCTTATGTGATCAATGCAAAGAAACAGAGGTAAACAATAGAATGGGAAAGACTAGAGATCTCTTCAAGAAAATTAGAGATTCCAAGGGAACATTTCATGCAAAGATGGGCACAATAGAGGATAGAAATGGTATGGACCTAACAGAAGCAGAAGATATTAAGAAGAGGTGGCAAGAATACACAGAACTATTCAAAAACATTCTTAATGACCCAGATAACCACAAGAGTGATCATTCACATAGAGCCAAATCCTGGAGTGCAAAATCAAGTGGGCCTTAGGAGGTATCACTATTAACAAAGCTAATGGAGGTGATGGAATCTAGCTGAACTATTTCAAATCCTCAAAGAGGATGCTGTGAAAATGATGCACTCAATAGGCCAGTGAATTTGGGAACTCAGCAGTGGCCACAGGACTGTAAAGGGTCAGTTCTCATTCCAATCCCAAAGACACGCAATGCCAAAGAACATTCAAACTAACAGACAATTGCACTCATTTCACATGTTAGCAAAGTAATGCTCAAAATTCTCCAATCTAGCCTTCAACAGTATGCCAACCAAGAATTTTCAGACGTTCAATCGGGATTTAGAAAAGGCTGAGGAACCAGAGACCAAATTGCCAAAATCCATTGGATCATAGAAAAAGCAAGAGAATTCCAAAAAAGACATTTACTACTGCTTCATTAACTACGCTAAAGCCATTGACTGTGTGGATCACAAAAAACTGTGGAAAAATGTTAAAATGATGAGAACACCAGACCACCTTACCTGCCTCCTGATAAATCTGTATGCAGGTCAGCAAGCAACAGTTAGAACTGGACATGGAACAACAGACTGGTTACAAAGTGGGAAATAAATATTTCAAAGCTGTATATTGTCACCCTGCTTATTTAACTTATATGCGGAGTACATCATGCAAAATGCTAAGGTGAAGAAACACAAGCTGGAATCAAGTTTGTTGGGAGAAATATCAATAATCTCAGCTATGCAAATGACACCACCTTTATGGCAGAAAGCCAAGAAGAAGTAAAGAGCCTCTTGATGTATGTGAAAGAGGAGAGTGAAGCTGGCTTAAAACTCAACATTGAAAAAAATGAAGACCATGGCATGTGGTCCCATCACTTCATGTCAAATAAATGGGAAAACAATGGAAAGAGTGAGAGATTTTATTTATTGGGCTCCAAAAATCACTGCAGATTATGATTGCTGCTGCTGCTGCTAAGTCGCTTCAGTCATGTCCGACTCTGTGCGACCCCATAGACAGCAGCCCACCAGGCTTCCTGTCCCTGTGATTCTCCAGGCAAGAACACTGGAGTGGGTTGCCATTTCCTTCTCCAATACATGAAAGTGAAAAGTGAAACTGAAGTCGCTCAGTTGTGTCCGACTCTTAGCAACCCCGTGAACTGCAGCCTACCAGGCTCCTCCGTCCATGGGATTTTCTAGGCAAAAGTACTGGAGTGGGGTGCCATTAAAGGACACTTTTCCCTTGGAAGAAAAGCTGTGACAAACCTAAACATATTAAAAAGTAGAGACATGAATCTGCTGACAAAGGTCCACATATTCAAAGCCATAGTTTTTCCAGTAGTCACACATAGATGTGAAAGATGGACCATAAAGAAGGCTGAGCATCAAAGAATTGATGCTTTTGAACTGTGGTGTTGGAAAAGACTCTTGAAAGTTCCATGGACTGCCAGGAGATCAAAACAGTCAATTCTAAAGGAAGTAAATCCTGAATATTCATTTTAAAAACTGATGGTGAAGCTGAAGCTCCAATACGTGGGCCATCTAATGCGAAGAGCAGACTTATTAGAAAAGACCCTGACGCTGGGAAATATTGAAGGCAGGTGGAGAAGGGGATGACATAGGATGAGGTGGTTGGATGACATCACCGACTCAATGGTCTTGAGTTTGAGCGTCCTCCAGGAGACAGTGAAGCTGCAGCCTGGCATGCTGCAATCCATGGGGTGCAAAGACGTGGACATGACTGAGTGACTGAACAACAGCAAATATTTATGTTCCAAAGATCAGTCTCTCAGTCGTGTCTGACTCTTTGCGACCCCATGAATCGCAGCACGCCAGGCCTCCCTGTCCATCACCAACTCCCGGAGTTCACTCAGACTCACAGTGATGCCATCCAGTCATCTCATCCTCTTTTGTCCCCTTCTCCTCTTGCCCCCAATCCCTCCCAGCATCAGAGTCTTTTCAAATGAGTCAACTCTTCACATGAGGTGGCCAAAGTACTGGAGTTTCAGCTTCAGCATCATTCCTTTCAAAGAAATCCCAGGGCTGATCTCATTCAGAATGGACTGGTTGGATTTCCTTACAGTTCAAGGGACTCTCAAGAGTCTTATCCAACACCACAGTTCAAAAGCATCAATTCTTCGGTGCTCAGCTTTCTTCACAGTCCAACTCTCACATTTATACATGACCACAGGAAAGACCATAGCCTTGACTAGATGAAACTTTGTTGGCAAAGTAATGTCTCTGCTTTTGAATATTGTATCTAGGTTGGTCATAACTTTCCTTCCAAGGAGTAAGCGTCTTTTAATTTCATGGCTGCAGTCACCATCTGCAGTGATTTTGGAGCCCCCCAAAATAAAGTCTGACACTGTTTCCACTGTTTCCCAATCTATTTCCCATGAAGTGGTGGGACCAGATGCCATGATCTTCATTTTCTGAATGTTGAGCTTTAAGCCAACTTTTTCACTCTCCTCTTTCACTTTCATCAAGAGGCTTTTGAGTTCCTCTTCACTTTCTGCCATAAGGGTGGTGGCATCTGCATATCTGAGGTTATTGATATTTCTCCTGGAAATCTTGATTCCAGCCTGTGCTTCCTCCAGTCCAGCATTTCTCATGATGTACTCTGCATATAAGTTAAATAAACAGGGTGACAATATACAGCCTTGACGAACTCATTTTCCTATTTGGAACCAGTCCATTCTTCCATGTCCAGTTCTAATTGTTGTTTCCTGACCTGCATACAAATTTCTCAAGAGGCAGGTCAGGTGGTCTGGCATTCCCATCTCTTGAAGAATTTTCCACAGTTTATTGTGATCCACACAGTCAAAGGCTTTGGCATAGTCAATAAAGCAGAAATAGATGTCTTTCTGGAACTCTCTTGCTTTTTCCATGATCCAGCAGATGTTGGCAATTTGACCTCTAGTTCCTCTGCCTTTTCTAAAACCAGCTTGAACATCAGGCAGTTCACGGTTCACATATTGCTGAAGCCTGGCTTGGAGAATTTTGAGCATTACTTTACTAGCGTGTGAGATGAGTGCAATTGTGCGCTAGTTTGAGCATTCTTTGGCATTGCCTTTCTTTGGGATTAGAATGAAAACTGACCTTTTCCAGTCCTGTGGCCACTGCTGAGTTTTTCAAATTTGCTGGCATATTGAGTGCCACACTTTCACAGCATCCTCTTTCAGGATTTGGATTAGCTCAACTGGAATTCTAAATACCTCCACTAGCTTTGTTTGTAGTGATGCTTTCTAAGACCCACTTGACTTCACATTCCAGGATGTCTGGCTCTAGGTGAGTGATCACACCATCATGATTATCTGGGTCATGAAGATCTTTTTTGTACAGTTCTTCTGTGTATCTTGCCAAAAGTCAAATCTAAATATACTCAATATCAGGATTCTAAACTATTCATATATATGCAATCAAAATTTTGTCAATTTTTATCATATTTTAATGCAAATAAATTCAATAATCAAAAATAAAAACAACATAGAAACAGACTCCAAAACAAAACTTCACACACACACAAATATATGCACATGGATTTAGGAAGAAAAGAATAAAGGCTTGGAAAATGTGTTCTGATAAAGTCAGCCAAACATTTCAGAAAAGAAGCTTGATGAAACAAATGTCTAAATTCAAGGATATATTTGGTGATAACTGAGGTAATAACCTACCTAAAATCTATCTCTCGTTGTTAAATTTCTACAGGGAAAATGTGTGGTGAGGTATGGATAAATAAAATATTGTTACTTAAAGACAGAAGACTACTAATAAAGTTTTTCATAAATGCACACACAAACGATTTTAGTAAATCTGGCATGGCCTTACTTCACATAACATAATAAATTATGACATACAGGAAATTTAACATTCACTAACTACTATTATCAAATATACACTCCTAATTCAAATTTCCACAAATGCTCCCTTATTGTGAAACTCAAGAATAAAAGTATGTGTTTTACTGAAAAAAAAAACATTAAGTTTAGCCTCCGAATTTATTTCCAGTTCAAAATTAATTTTCTAGTGATTTTCTATTGCAATAATCAGTCACCTATTTAAAGTATAGTTTGGATGAAGTATAGTATAGTCTGGATGAAGCACAAGCTGGAATCAAGATTGCTGGGAGAAATAGCAATAACCTCAGATATGCAGATGACACCACCCTTATGGCAGAAAGTGAAGAGGAACTCAAAAGCCTCATGATGAAAGTGAAAGAGGAGGGTGAAAAAGTTGGCCTAAAGCTCACCATTCAGAAAACTAAGATCATGGCATCTGGTCCCATCACTTCATGGCAAATAGATGGAGAAACAGTAGAAACAGTTGTCAGGCTTTATTTTTCTGGGCTCCAAAATCACTGCAGATGGTGATTGCAGCCATGAAATTAAAAGACGCTTACTCCTTGGAAGAAAAGTTATGACCAAACTAGACAGCATATTCAAAAGCAGAGACATTACTTTGCCAACAAAGGTCCGTCTAGTCAAGGCTATGGTTTTTCCAGTGGTCATATATGGATGTGAGAGTGGACTAGAAAGAAAGCTGAGTACCGAAGAATTGATGCTTTTGAACTGTGGTGTGGAGAAGACTCTTGAGAGTCCCTTGCACTGCAAGGAGATACGACCAGTCCATCCTAATGGAAATCAGTCCTGATATGTTCATTGGAAGGACTAATGTTGAAGCTGAAACACCAATGTTTTGTCCTCCTGATGCAAACAACTGACACATTGGAAAAGACCCTGATGCTGGGAAAGATTGAAGGCGGGAGGAGAAGGGGATGACAGAGGATGAGATGGTTAGATGGTATCACCAACTCAATGGACATGAGTCTGAGTAAACTCCAGGAGTTGGTGATGGACAGGAAGGTAGGTGTGCTGTAGTCCATGGGGTTGCAAGAGTCGGACATGACTGAGCGACTGAACTAAAGTATAATTTAAACCTCATTCTGGTATTAAGCAGAATGAGGTTTAAGGTGTACTTTAAATACACTAACGAAGCCTTGGATAAAATACTTTTGGAGCTATTTTTTAATCAATTGATAGACATTAATAGTGAAATAACTACTTTCTAACAAAATAAAAATATATCTGTAAATGTAAATTCTCGTTTGTATATTTAAACAAAATTTAAACTACAAGCATAGATCATTAATAATAGTCAAAGATTTTCTGCCCTCTATAGATCATGAGAAACGCTGGGCTGGAAGAAACACAAGCTGGAATCAAGATTGCCGGGAGAAATATCAATAACCTCAGATATACAGATGACACCACCCTTATGGCAGAAAGTGAAGAGGAACTCAAAAGCCTCTTGATGAAGGTGAAAGTGGAGAGTGAAAAAGTTGGCCTCAAGCTCCACATTCAGAAAACGAAGATCATGAAATCCAGTCCCATCACTTCATGGTAAATACATGGCAAACAGTGGAAACAGTGTCAGACTCTATTTTTTTTGGAGGGGGGGGCTCCAAAATCACTGCAGATGGTAACTGCAGCCATGAAATAAAAAGATGTTTACTCTTTGGTAGGAAGGTTATGACCAACCTAGATAGCATATTGAAAAGCAGAGACATTACTTTGCCAACAAAGGTCCGTCTAGTCAAGGCTATGGTTTTTCCAGTGGTCATGTATGGATGTGAGAGTTGGACTGTGAAGAAAGCTGAGCGCCGAAGAATTTATGCTTTTGAACTGTGGTGTTGGAGAAGACTTTTGAGTTTCCTTGGACCGCAAGGAGATAGGACCAGTCCATCCTAAAGGAGATCAGTCCTGGGTCTTCATTGGAAGGACTGATGTTGAAGCTGAAACTCCAATACTTTGGCCACCTCATGCAAAGAGTTGATTCATTGGAAAAGACACTGATGCTGGGAGGGATTGGAGCAGGAGGAGAAGGGGATATGGAGATTGAGATGGCTGGATGGTATCACCGACTCGATGGACATAAGTTTGACTAAACTCCGGGAGTTGGTGATGGACAGGGAGGCCTGGCTTGCTGCAGTTCATGGGGTCGCAAACAGTTGGACACATCTGAGCGACTGAACTGAACTGAACTGATATCATTTTGAGGAGGAGATAATGAGGAAAAAGAAGAAATGAAATAATGAGATAAAATTAATTGGGTGACCAACAAAATTTTATACAATTCCTTCATAATATGACCTATTTTTTCTTAATAGTCTTTGTCGTATAAATTTTTCTTCATTTGGTGGACTTACACAAAATTTACAAACCATATTATACAATATCTTTCCTCCATGACTTGATACATGTTTCCTTTTACTATGTCTGTATTCTTATGGGATGATCAATGAAGAAGGAAAAAGCGATAATATGGGAGAGGAAGAATTCTAGAATACTACACAAAAGTAGATGAGAAGATATGGATTTTACTCCAAAAGGGGAGAATTTGGCTCATGCCAAAAGTAAGAACATTTCATCTACAGCAATGGGAAGGAAGGCACAGTATAAATGTAGACAGATCTGTAATGACATTGGTGGCATCATGTAGACATTCTCTAGCTTACGCCTATTTTCTATAAGAAATAGGAACCCAAGTCCTCTTGGGTGAGGTGAGACTAAACAGTTTGACATAGGAGTCTATTGAATGAGAAAGTTATTGTCCTATGGGAAAGTAATAGGATCTACAGAGTACTAAGAGTCCACCTACATTTAGGAATGATTCATTTAATTGAAGCCAATTGAATGAGTTATGAGTTTTTTCTTTAATTATATTCAACTGAAGGAGAACAAGTGTGAAGCAGAAAGCACTGGATTTAACTGAGGCTTTGTCTGTTGAGTACTAAGAAGAGAGAAAAGAACAAGACATGAATACATGAAAGGAAGTGATTACCATAATCATCACAGTGGACTCTGTATCTAAGGGGATCAAAGAGTTCAGAGAATTGAATCATGTCTGGGTGTACTGAGTGAATAAGAAATAAGATAAATAAAACTGGATTGGAAAGAATGGGAATAAGTCAAAGGTTAGACACTCTAGGAATCAAGGAAGCAGTTCTGTGAACTCTAGTCAACTGTGTTTCATGCCTGAGCTTAGAAACTGCTTTGTTGTTGTTTTCTTTGATATTTTTATAATAACAGAGGATAAAGAGAAAAGACCCTGAAGTATAATAAAAGGAAAGGAAGTACTAACTGACACCCAGGTCAGTGCTATTCCTTCATATGGTAACATTCACTTGAGAGACCTTCAGAAAAAAAAAAAAAAAATTCTTGGGGAGCACTAAATTTCAGTTTGGGTTGAAACATTAAGGGAATACACACAATAGCTTAATGATATAGGAGACTTTGCTGACATGAAAACTTCAGTTTCAGAGAGTGCAAGTGGAAGAGTTTTAATAAAGGAGTATCAGTTCAGTTAAGTCACTCAGTCGTGTCCGACTGTTTGTGACCACATGAATCACAGCAAGCTAGGCCTCCCTGTCCATCACCAACTCCTGGAGTCTACTCAAATGCATGTCCATCGAGTCGATGATGCCATCCAGCCATCTCATCCTCCTTTGTCCCCTTCTCCTCCTATCCCTAATCCCTCCCAGCATCAGGGCCTTTTCCAATGAGGCAACTCTTCACATGAGGTGGCCGAAGTACTGGAGTTTCAGCTTCAACATCAGTCCTTCCAGTGAACACCCAGGACTGATCTCCTTTAGGATGGACTGGTTGTATCTCCTTGCAGTCCAAGGGACTCTCAAGAGTCTTCTCCAACACCACAGTTCAAAAGCATCAATTCTTCGGTGCTCAGCTTTCTTCACAGTCCAACTCTCACATCCATACATGACCACTGGAAAAATCATAGCTTTGACTAGACGGACCTTTGTTGGCGAAGTAATGTCTCTGCTTTTCAATACGCTATCTAGATTGGTCTTAACTTGTCTTCCAAGGAGTAAGCATCTTTTAATTTCATGGCTGCAATCACCATCAGACCTTTTAGAACTAACATCCAAAAAAGATGTCCTTTTCATTATAGGGGACTGGAATACAAAAGTAAGAAGTCAAAAAACACCTGGAGTAACAGGCAAATTTGGCCTTGGAATATGGAATGAAGCAGGGCAAAGGCTAATAGAGTTTTGCCAAGAGAACACACTGGTCATAGCAAACACCCTCTTCCAACAACACAAGAGAAGACTCTACACATGGACATCACCAGATGGTCAACACCAAAATCAGATTGATTCTAATCTTTGCAGCCAAAGATGGAAAAGGTCTATACAGTCAGCAAAAACAAGACTGGGAGCTGACTGTGGCTCAGATCATGAATTCAGTATTGACAAATTCAGACTTAAATTAAAGAAAGTAGGGGAAAACACTAGACCATTTAGGTATTACCTAAATCAAATCCCTTATGATTATACAGTGGAAGTGAGAAATAGATTTAAGGGACTAGATCTGATAGACAGAGTTGCTGATGAACTATGGACGGAGGTTCATGACATTGTACAGGAGACAGGGATCAAGACCATCTCCAAGGAAAATGAAATGTAAAAAAGCAAAATGGCTGTCTGAGGAGGCCTTACAAATAGCTGTGAAAAGAAGAGAAGTGAAAAGCAGAGTAAAGGAAAGATATACTCATCTGAATGCAGAGTTCCAAAGAATAGCAAGGAGAAATAAAAAAGCCTTCCTCAGTGATCAATGCAAAGAAATAGAGGAAAGCAACAGAATGGGAAAGATTAGAGATCTCTTCAACAAAATTAGAGATAGAGGAATATATGTGTGTGTATATATTTTTAACTTATCTTCAGTAAATTGAATTTTGAAAAAAATAAATAAAAAACAGATTAACTTCAGAGATCCTGAGTGCATTCTTAAAAAGAAGTCAACAGGTCATAATTGGTCTTTGTTATATAAATATATGGAAAATTTTAAACATTTTTGTAGAAACAAATAGACTTTTTTATTTAATTACTTTTGAAATTTTTATATGGATAATTGAAGATACACATGAAGTTGCTGGACAAAATAGAGGTCTTCTATATTTTGCTCAGTGTTCCCTTCAGAATTGTTCTCAACAGCCAAATTCTCAGAAAAGCCCAGAATTTGAGCAATTTCAGGGAAGAACCTTAAAGTCCCTGGTGTAGGACCTTTTCTACATGGGAGATGATAAGATTGGTCATAGTTTCCTATGGAGATGAATTTATAATGAAAAAGTCTGTTTCTTTGGTAGCAAGAATAGGATGCAGATGTTAGTGTGGGTCTGGAGTGCCTAACATGTTCCACGAAAATCCACCAATCAGTCTCACTGGAAGCAAGGCAATAGGAACCGCTTTTGGAGGGTAGGGTTGGTGAGTGGGCTAGAGTGCCCCTAATTCAAGCCACAAACTTAAGCCAGTTAGAGACTGCTGACTGAAGAAAACAGAAAATAAAAACTGAGCTTTGGGAAAAAATACAAGCTAATACCACCACCCATGCTACTACCAGGCCAGGGGTCCAGGTAAGGTCAGTGAAATTAGAACCAGAACGAGGACTAAAGACATAGGAAAACCCTTGAGAAGGTGAAAACATTCAGAGGGAATTTTAAATATTCATTTAATTAATCTAGCTAGAATTTTACTGACTTTTATAGTTGAAAAGATTAAAATACCTTGAAACAAACATATTTTCTATACCACATAGCAATAGAGATTCATACAGCAAATTAATTTCTATTAGAGAAATAAAGTGATAATGACACCCATCAAATTTGTATAGCCAATTCATATCTGCTATACTGTAGTGAAATGTGGTGAGATTTGTGAGTAAGCATTATGTAGCAGGAGGGCGGTGATGCATAACAATGATAATTGAAACAGTTTGGGCTCGATTTTTCTTCTCATATCTTCTGAAATTCATGTATTCTAATTTGGTCTCTAGTAAATGTTGTGGTTTACTTGCCAGATTATGTCCAATTCTTTTGTGATCCCAGGGACTATAGCCCACCTGGCTCCTCTGTCCACAGGATTTCCCAGGCAAGAACTGGAATGGCTTGCCATTTCCTCCTCCAGGGGATCTTCCCAACCTAGGAATCAAACCCCCATCTCCACATCTCCTGCACTGCAGGATTCTTTACCACTGAGCCATCAGGGAAGCCCTTTAGTAAATGTTACAGACCTGAAATAGAAATCATGGATCATGTTTGTTTTTTTTTTTTTTCTTTTAAGAAGAATTTGCATATTTCCTAGATGTTACCTGGGCATGTTGCTTTTCAATTTCATTACCTATATTTATCAATTAAAAACTGCAATGAAAGTGAAGTTAGAGCTTAGTACTACTTAGTAATAATATTGGTATTCATTTACTTATTAACATTTGTATTAAAAAATTTAATCATAGAATATTTGGAAAGCATGGAAAAATGCTTAAAATCATATAATAGACACCCAGATATTCATGACCAGATTAAATGCATGATAATATTTTGCCTTCTTTGCTTCATGTTTCTTTATAAGAAATGAAATCAGATAGATTGAGCCACACTTCTTCATATTTCCCATTCTTCCTCAGACAAAAAGTAATACCTGATCATCAGAAGTTACTGTGCATTCTTCACAATAGAGATTTTATGCTTTTCTTAAAATGTTGAACAAAGTAATTTTATTTCTTATTTGTATTTCAATGAACATAAATAGATTTGGCTCCCTAAAAACTTGTCTTTTGCCATTCAAAATTAAATTTGTGGACTTATTCATATTGTTCAGTTCAGTCGCTAAGCCATGTCCAACTCTTTGCGACCCCATGAATTGTAGCACGTCAGGCCTCCCTGTCTATCACCAACTCCCCGAGTACACTCAAACTCATGTCCATCAAGTCGGTGATGCCATCCAGCCATCTCAAACTCTGTCGTCCACTTCTCCTCCTGCTCCCAATCCCTCCCAGCATCAGGGTCTTTTCCAATGAGACAACTCTTCACATCAGGTGGCCAAAGTATTGGAGTTTCAGCTTCAGCATCAGTCCTTGCAAGGAACACCCAGGACTGATCTCCTTTAGAATGGACTGGTTGGATCTCCTTGCAGCCCAAGGGACTCTCAAGAGTCTTCTCCAACACCACAGTTCAAAAGCATCAATTCTTCGGCGCTCAGCTTTCTTCACAGTCCAACTCTCACATCCATACATGACCACTGGAAAAACCATAGCCTTGACTAGATGGACCTTTGTTGGCAAAGTAATGTCTCTGCTTTTGAATATGCTATCTAGGTTGGTCATAACTTTCCTTCCAAGGAGTAAACGTCTTTTAATTTCATGGCTGCAGTCACCATTTGCAGTGATTTTGGAGCCCCCCATAGTAAAGTCTGACACTGTTTCCACTGTTGCCCCATCTATTTGCCATGAAGTGATGGGACCAGATGCCATGATCTTAGTTTTCTGAATGTCGAGCTTTAAGCCAACTTTTTCACTCTTCTCTTTCACTTTCACATTGTTAACCACAGCTAAATCCATTAATATGAACTGATGCCTTCTATTGTATTTGCAGGCTTTGTGTGCTTAGTCATGTCTGACTCTTTGAGACCCCCATGGAATGTAGCCTGCCAGGCTCCTCTATTCATGGGGATTCTCCAGGCAAGAATACAGGAGTGGGTTGCCATGCCCTCCTCCAGGGGATCCTCCCAACCCAGGGATCAAACCCAGATTGAACATGAATTAAGAACTTTTTTAGTGACTATTTTTTCACTGAAGTAAATTTGATAGATATCATGTAGCCAATAATGACAGTTGGTCATTAGATACAATTGCTTGCCTTTTCTTAAAATGCTGCTCAGTTAAGGGAACTTTATTCTGTGAGTCATCAAGGCTCCACATATTAGACAAATGGGATTTTCCTAAAGAAAAACTCCAGTCCACTTACCCACTAATCAGCAATTTTGATGATTTTCTGTTGCAAAAAAATGTAACCTAAGTTCATCATAATGTTACTCCCCTCTCTCTGTGATCTTTGTCAGATCAAGTCTATTCTTAAGTCTCATTTTTCCCAAGCATAGCCCAGGCCTCTAAGGGTACTCAGAGGACCATAAAAGCCAATAGTTAACTTTCTCCCTTTCAAACCTGTGCATCTCCATAATATCCTTCTTCTCCATCTTCTTTTATGTTCCTATAGAAAATCCTCCCACAAACTTCGAGGCCCAGTTTATGCTTTCCTTCCACAAATCTTTATTTCATTGAACATCAATGACATTTTCTTCTGTGTTCCCACAATTCACTGCTCATTTACTTTTTTCACATTCTGTCTTCTTGCATGTTTATCTGTGATGAGTAGCTTTGAGAGGCTGGAATCATGATTTCTTTCATGTCTTTGCATACAGTAGGCATTTAACTGTTGTAAGTTGGTTGAATCAAGACTAACAATGTGAACAGTTGCATATCATCTTTGAGAAAATATCAAAATATTTTCCAATAGTGAAATTGAAAAATCAATCAAGTCATTAAAATATAGCCTAGATTATTGTTTTAATTAATCAGGTTAAAATCATGGAGTCATATAATCCAAATAATATATTATTTTTTCCTTATTTGATTGTATCTTCTCCACTTTGACCTTTTAAGAAAGTGTGAAGAACTTTTGAAAATTGATTTTTCCTCTGAATAAGATTTACTCAAAGCCACTGGTTATTTACAAAGCCATGCTTTGCTTTTTAGTCACCTATCTAATTTGATATTTTGTAAAGAATTGCTTAAACCCTTGGCCCTTGAATTTCATAGAGCAGTACATTGAAAACAAACTGTTTATTTTAATTAAATAGCCTGAAACCCCCCAACCCCAATCACCAGGCATCTACAAAGTTGTATATTTTTCATACTTCTCTGAGTTTATACTGCATTTTCAGGAACCACACAATGGTTACCTGTTTACTGACATTTCTTAACTAATCCCCAATTGTAGAATGATAAGGACATTAAAAGCCTAAGTGAAATACATTCTTCTTTCATAACAAAAAGAATCAAATCACATTTTCTGCTACAACCCCTGTAAGTCCATCCATAACCACTGTTATTAACTTGTCTTCCAACACAGGCCTTGTTGTCACAGTTCTTTTCACTGTGTGTTTGTACCTCTGCTTTCAGAAGTTGACTTCATGTTTTGGCCTTTCTTTGTAATGAAATTCTGAATATGTTCACTGCAGACTAATCCGCTATTTTTTTTATTCACAGGAAAAAATTGCAAATGCCAGTCTGTTAGTTCTCTGTGTAATGTTTGAAAAACTGTATGTTGGAAGAGCACTCTGCACTCTCCTGGCTCTTTTTTGCTAATATTACATTCCTTAGGCTGTGAACTCTTGGATTAGCTTTGGATTCCTAGCATTTTTTCCCCTTCTTTTGTATAAAAATCTGCATGCATTATTATAAAATCCACTTTTTGTGAAAAATTTTTTAGCAACAAGATATATTTTCTCTTCTACTAAATTTTTTCACTATTAATATCTTGCTCTTTATTCTTGATGCTGACAACTCTTCAATTTTATTCATTCAATTTTGACAAGATAGTCTGCATAAACTACAGAACAACTCAGACCAAAAATATATAATGAATCCAAAACTATGCTTCTGACTCTGGGTTAGATATCCTAAGAATTAGAAAAACTCTACTTATGCTAAGGTATGCTGGTTTATTTATTAATTTTATTTTTTGGTGTCTGTGAGCATGTTTGAGATACTCATCACTCCATTTTTCACCTACCATCCTGACTTTTTGGCAAATCCCACCTCTAGACTGGATTAGCTTTTTTTTCCCCCCTGTGTTTGAACAATTTATTGTCTATAGATCTACAGTTGTATTGTCAAAGTGTCTCATAAAGATTAACTCTTTTAAGACTCTTGTTTCATCTTAATTACCTTAGTTTCCCCTGATTGTGACCCAATTTGCATGATATCAGAATAAATAAATTCCTACAAAACCTTGCAGTCTTCAAAACTATGGACTAAAAATAATAGAGTTAATGGGAGAATAAAAGTTGAATAAGTCTATCACCATCATTGGAGTTTGTAATCAAAGCACTAACAAAAGACAAATTGTATGAATTTGTAAGGATCTGGTTACTATGTATTGCTTCTAAAGTATTTAAAAAGTAATATTAAGTTTCTAATATATAGAATAAACCATAGTAAAAAAAAATAAACTTTACTTAAAAAAAATAAAAGCTAAATTATCTTGACAGAGGGAGTGTAAGGTGGGTTTGAGGCTGTTGTTATGACGGCAAGAGGAAAATCACCAAGAGCATAGAACACAGAACAAGCCAATAAGTACTTTCAAAACTGAGCACACAACCAAATATTGTAAAGGCGAAAAATGTGGGGTGAATTGCCATTGTGAACCAGGTTATATTTCTCCAGTCAACACTCAGCTGTGTTAGCATGCTTAGCATTGATGTGGATTCTTGGCAATAACAAAGGTGAACTAATTTGACTTCTGAATTGTACTATCATCCTTCTATTTATCAATTATGTATAAACTAACACGCTACAGAAATATACTTCAGGATACATTTGACAAAAGAGAGTGAAATAAATGCAGTGTTTCCATAGGAAGAGAACCCTTAAGCTGCGTAATTATGAAGTTTCCTGTAATTTAATAAAACAGATTCTTCAATGACCATGGAAAATTTACTCACTGAACTCACTGAAATTTATGCAAACATTTCCCTTGGCTGCCAGGCACTCTTCCTACAATTACCAAAATCTTGGAACCTGTTTTTAGGAAATGCTATACACTCCCCTTCAGAAAATCAGATGGAATGGATATTTAAAGGGAAATTCCTGAATAATTTCACAGTGTCTGATTGGTGGCTGGTCCACTCTCATCATTGTAATAAATACACTTATGTTGAGAATCTTTAATTTGATTTGGTGATACCCTTTTTATTTGGTGAACCCAAGATCAGAATTGTTCATCATCTTGGAAGAAAGATGATGAATAAGAGAGAGCCTCTCTCCTCATGAATCTCACAAAATAAGTGACTAAGTTTCCAAGTCTTTTATTAATTCTGTATAAGAATTTGGTTATCATTCTCTTAAAAAGCACAGTCTACTTTTTCACTATGCTAAATGAAAAGAAATGCCCATATGTTTTTTATTATAAATACATCTTTGCATGTTTGCTTTTCTTGGGTTCCTGGCAATGCAGCAAGAGTCAGAGCTGTTTGAGCAAAGAGACCCTTTTCTCTGATGTGGTGGAAGAACTTCAGAGAGAAGGAACACCAACATCTATGATTTCAGGCAACTTACTTCCTTTTCAAATCTGTAATTTTCTCACTTTGTGGAATGCAGAGTTGGACCGGATTACCACTCTTTCCTTTTAGTATAAAAAGCCAGGTCTCGGTTAATATCCTTAAAAACACAAGTTGTATCATTGTCTGTAATTATAGGTTTTCAATCTGATAACATTTTCAAATTGAGAAGTTAAGTCAAATGTTTTCTAGCGCAGAAAGAGGGATTATAATGTCAGTAAGGAGATACGTTTTTGTAATATATAAACAATGATTCAATGTGCTGGAGTGCACGACTACTACCCAACTGAGTTTCCTAATGGCTGCCTATTCATTATAATAAGCATATTATAGGTATACACATGCAATTATAAACTTGCACACAAAATACAATTATGAACTTATTCTCTTCCACACATTAAAGTTCAGTTCAGTCGCTCAGTCATGTCTGACTCTTCACAACCCCATGGGCTGCAGCATGCTAGGCTTCCCTGTCTATCACTAACTCCCACAGTTTACTCAAACTCAGGTCCATTGAGTTGGTGATGCCATCTAACCATCTCATCCTCTGCCACCCCCTTCTCCTCTCACCTTCAATCTTTCCCAGTATCAGGGTCTTTTCAAATTAGTCAGTTCTTCACATCAGGTGGCCAAAACACTGGAATTTCAGCTTCAACATCAGTCCTTCCAATGAATATTCAGGACTGATTTCTTTTAGGATGGACTGGTTGGATCTCCTTGCAGATCAAGGGACTCTCAAGAGTCTTCTCCAACAGCACAATTCAAAAGCATCAACTCTTTGGCACTCTGCTTTCTTTATAGCTCACTCTCACATCATTACATGACTACTGGAAAAACCATAGCTTTGACTAGATGGCCACATTAAAGTACTTCATATGAATGAGCTCATTTTATATTCACAACCAATGTATGAAAACTGTTACATCACATTTGTACCCATTTTATAGATGAGAACATTGAATATTAAAGAATTTAAAGTGACTTGCCTAAATTCAGAGAACTTGAATTTGAACCCAGGCAGTCTAAATGAATGGCCTGAGCACCAACATATACAGGGTGTCTGATATACAATTGATAATCTGTAACTCACTAGTATTCATCTAGTCCTCCATAGAAGTTGCCAATACTGGAACAATGTACAATTGTGCTTCTGATGACCTGAGGTGGAACACCTGCTCAGACAATTTATTTGTCTATTGTTTAGTTTAGGTCTACAAGTCAGGTGGGGCATCTCCTGACTGTTAATGGTTTCATACTGGGTACTTGAAACAAGCAAACAGTGATGGCATTACTTATTGAGTGTGTATGGAAGCCTGAATGGAATCAGTAGACTTAGGGATACTAAGTTCAGTTTGATCAATTGATCGATGTTGTAACTCCTAAGCAGGGATTCCTGGATGGCTCAATGGTAAAGAATCTGCCTGCCAATGCAGGAGACATGGGTTCAATCCCTAGTCCAGGAAGATACTACATGCCACAGAGCAGCTAAGCCCATGTGTCATTACTTTGAGCCTGTGCCCTAAAGCCCAGGACTGCAACCACTGAGCCCATGAGTAGCAGCTGCTGAATCACAACTGCCCTAGAGTCTGGGCTCCACAACAAGAGAAGCCATTGCAATGAGAAGCCCATGTATCGCAACAAGAGAGTATCCCCTGCTCATCACAACTATAGAAAAGCCTGCACAGCAAGGAAGACCCAACACAGTCTAAATTAAAAGAAAATTATTAAAAAAAAGAAATTCTAAGCAAACTTAACTGACTATCCTCTATGTGTATAAAGAGTTAACATAGTATACACTGAATGCCCAAGAAGCAAAATCCTTAGCCTCCAGCTAAGAATAAAAATAGATAACACAATGGAGAAACAACATTATTAAGAAAAAAATATAGACACCTGAAAAGTAAACTTAAAAAAAATAATTTAAGGTAAAAATACAGGCAGTATTAAAACACAATTCATAAGAAATTACCTGATTAATTGTGTATTTAGAGAATTAAATTAAAAGATGCTTACTCCTTGGAAGGATAGTTATGGCCAACCTAGATAGCATATTGAAAAGCAGAGACATTACTTTGCCAACAAAGGTCCCTCTAGTTAAGGCTATGTATGGATGTGAGAGTTGGACTGTGAAGAAAGCTGAGCATCAAAGAATTGATACTTTTGAGCTGTGGTGTTGGAGAAGACTCTTGAGAGTCCCTTGGACTGCAAGGAGATTCAACCACTCCATCCTAAAGGAAATCAGCCCTGGGTGTTCTTTGGAAGGAATGATGCTAAAGCTGAACTCCAGTACTTTGGCCACCTCATGCGAAGAGTTGACTCATTGGAAAAGATTCTGATGTTGGGAGGGATTAGGGGCAGGAGGAAAAGGGGACGACAGAGGATGAGATGGCTGGATGGCATCACCAACTTGATGGATGTGAATTTGAGTGAACTCTGGGAGATTGTGATGGACAGGGAGGCCTGGTGTGCTGCGATTCATGGAGTCGCAAAGAGTTGGACACGACTGAGTGACTGAACTGAACTGAACTGAGAATCTCCAAGTAGGGAGAGATTCCCTCAGTAACATGCTCAGGAAAAATTTATACAAGTGACAGAAAATAAGTCTGGGGTGGATTTTTATAGGAAAGGAAGTGAAAATATTATAAGCATAGTTAACATTTATAGAATAGAAAATGATGATTTTTTACTTTTAATGTTTAAATAACTAATATAGATTTAAGGAACTAGATATGATAGACAGAGTGCCTGATGAACTATGGCTGGAGGTTCATGACATTGTACAGGAGACAGGAATCAAGACCATCCCCAAGAAAAAGAAATGCAAAAAAGCAAAATGGCTGTCTGGGGAGGCCTTACAAATATCTGTGAAAAGAAGAGAAGTGAAAAACAAAGGAGAAAAGGAAAGATATACCCATTTGAATGCAGAGTTCCAAAGAATATAAAATAGAGATAAGAAAGCCTTCCTCCGTGATCAATGCAAAGAAATAGACGAAAACAACAGAATGAGAAAGACTATAGATCTCTTCAAGAAAATTAGAGATACCAAGGGAACAACTCATGCAAAGATGGGCTCAATAAAAGACAGCAATGGTGTGGACCTAACAGAAGCAGAAGATATCAAGAAGAGGTGGCAAGAATACACAGAAGAACTCTACAAAAAAGATCTTCATGATGCAGATAATCGTGATGGTGTAATCACTCACCTAGAGCCTTCACATCCTGGAATGTGAAGTCAAGTGGGCTTTAGGAAATATCACTATGAACAAAGCTAGTGGAGGTGATGAAATTCCAGTGGAGCAATTTCAAATCCTGAAAGATGATGCTGTGCAAGTGCTGCACTCAATATGCCAGCAAATTTGGAAAACTCAGCAGTGGCCACAGGACTGGAAAAGGTCAGTTTTCATTCCAATCCCAAAGAAAGGCAATGCCAAAGAATGCTCAAACTACCACACAATTGCACGCATCTCACATGCTAGTAAAGTAATGCTTAAAATTCTCCAAGCCAGGCTTCAGCAGTATGTGAACCGTGAACTTCCAAATGTTCAAGCTGGTTTTAGAAAAGGCAGAGGAACCAGAGATCAAATAGCGAACATCCATTGGATCATTGAAAAAGCATGATGGTTCCAGAAAAACATCTATTTCTGCTTTACTGACTAGGCCAATAGTATGTGTGGATCACAATAAACTGTGGAAAATTCTGAAAGAGACGGGACTACCAGACCACCTGACCTACTTCTTGAGAAACCTATATGCAGAACAGGAAGCAACAGTTAGAACTCGACATGGAACAACAGACTGGTTACAAATACAAAAAGGAGTATATCAAGGCTGTATATTGTCACCCTGCTTATTTAACTTATATGCAGAGTACATCATGAGAGATGCTGGGCTGGAGGAAGCACAGGCTGGAATCAAGATTGCCAGGAGAAATATCTATAACCTCAGATATGCAGATGACACCACCCTTATGACAGAAAGTGAAGAAGAACTAAAGAGCCTCTTGCTGAAGGTGAAAGAGGAGAGTGGAAAAGTTGGCTTAAAGCTCAACATTCAGAAATCTAAGATCATGGCATCTGGTCCCATCACTTCATGGCAAATAGATGGGAAACAGTGTCAGACTTTATTTTTCTGGGCTCCAAAATCACTGCAGATGGTGACTGCAGCCAAGAAATTAAAAGACGCTTACCCCTTGGAAGGAAAGTTATGACCAACCTAGATAGCATATTAAAAAAAAGAGAGAGAGAGAGACATTACTTTGCCAACAAAGGTTCATCTAGTCAAGATTATGGTTTTTCCAGTGGTCATGTATGGATGTGAGAGTTGGACTATAAAGAAAGCTTAGCACAGAAGAATCAATGCTTTTGAACTGTGGTGTTGGAGAAGACTCTTGAGAATCCCTTGGACTGCAAGGAGATCCAATCAGTTCATCCTAAAAGAGATCAGTCCTGGGTATTCATTGGAAGGACTGATGCTGAAACTGAAGCTCCAATACTTTGGCCACCTGATATGAAGTGCTGACTCTTTGGAAAAGACCCTGAATCTGGGAAAGATTGAGGGCAGGAGGAGAAAGGGCGACAGAGGATGAGATGATTGGATCGCATCGCCAACTCAATGGACATGGGTTTGGGTGAACTCCGGGAGTTGATGATGGACAGGGAGGCCTGGCGTGTTGCTGTCCATGGGTCACAAAGAGTCGGACACAACTGAGCAACTGAACTGAACTAATATAAATAGAAGACAAATTACTTGAAAATAATGAACATATGATTTAACTAATGGCTTGGTTGAAACAAAGGCACAAACTAATTTTATGGTATAAATGTATACCATATGTTTTACACATCTCTATTTTGTTTTTAATCTCAGTTTTGCTGGTCACTCATTTGCAGGATCGAATATCATCATCTTTGATATTTTACTAACTTTAAGTTAATTTTTATGTTTAATTATCTCAAAAGTATATATATTTAATGTTTATTGAAGTATAGTTCTTTACAAAGTTGGGTTAGTTTCTGCTGTAGGACAAAGTAAATCAGCTATTAATATATGTATACCTATATCCCCTCTTTTTTGGTTTTCCTTCCTTTATAGGACACCACAGAGCATTGAGTAGAGTTCCCTGTGCTACTAAGTTCTCACCAGTTACCTGTTTTATACATAGCATCAATAGTGTATATACATCAATTCCAATCTCCCAATTCATCCTTTCCCCCCTTGGTATCCATACATTTGTTTTCTATTTCTGTTTGCAAATCAGTTCAGCTCAGTTCAGTCACTTCATCATGTCTGACTCTGCTACCCCATGGACTGCAGCATGCCAGGCTTCCCTGTCTATCACCAATTCCTGGAAGTTGCTCAAACTCATGTCCATCAAGTCAGTGATGCCATCCAACCATCTCATCCCCTTCTCGTCCTGCCTTCAATCTTGCCCAGGATCAGGGTCTTTTCCAAAGAATCAGCTCTTCACATCAGATGGCCAAAGTATTGGAGTTTCATCTTCAGCTTCAGTCCTTTCAATGAATATTCAGGACTGATTTTTTTTTTTTTTTTTTTTTTTTTTTACAATTGACAGATTGATCTCCTTGTAGTCCAAGGGACTCTCAAGAGTCTTCTCCAATACCACAGTTCAAAATCATCAATTCTTTGGCACTCAGCTTTATAGTCCACTCTCACATCCATACATGACTACTGGAAAAAACATAGCTTTGACTAGATGGACTTTTGTTGGCAAAGTAATGTCTCTGCTTTTTAATATGCTGCCTAAGTTGGTCACAACTTTTCTTCCAAGGAACAAGCGTCTCTTAATTTCATGGTGCAGTCACGATCTGCAGTGATTTTGAAGGCCAAGAAAATAAAGTCTCTCACTGTTTCCATTGTTTGTCCTTATATTTGCCATGAAATGATGGGACCAGATGCCATGATCTTCGTTTTTTGAATGTTGAGTTGTAAGCCAACTTTTTCACTCTCCTCATTCACTTTCATCAAAAGGCTCTTTAGTTGTTCTTCACTTTCTGCCATAAGGGTGGTGTCATCTGTACATCTGAAATTATTGATATTTCTAGCAACCTTGTTTCCAGCTTGTGTTTCATCCAGCCCAGCATTTCACATAATGCACTCTGCATATAAATTAAATAAGCTAGGTGACTATATATACATCCTTGATGTACTGCTTTTTCTATTTGAATCAATCTGTTCCATGTTCGGTTCTAACTGTAGTTTCTTGACCTGCATACAGAATTCTCAGGAGGCAGATAAGGTGGTCTGGTATTCCCATCTCTTCAAAAATTTTCCACAGTTTGTTGTGATCCACACAGTCAAAGTCTTTGGCATAATCAATAAAGCAGAAGTAGATGTTTTCTGGAATTCTCTTGCTTTTTCGGTGATCCAGTGGATGCTGGCAATTTGATCTCTGGTTTTGCAAATAGGTTTATATTTTTAAATGAAGGAAAATGCATGTTTTATTTAAAACTTTCATAGTTGATTTATAATTTTTAAATATTTGACATATGGTATATGGCCACCATCTGTTCTCTTGCTTTGGCCCATTTGGATATTAGGAGTGGACCTGCACATTGATTGAAGGCAGGAAGAGAAGAGGGCGACAAAGGATGAGATCATTGACGGCATCGCCAATTCAATGGACATGAGCTGAGTAATCTCTGGGAGTTGGTGATGGGCAGGGAAGCCTGGTGTACTGCAGTCCATGGGGTTGCAAAGAGTCAGACACGACTGAGAGACTGAACTGAACTGAACTGCACATTATCCATGAGAGTTGTGTCACCGTGGTCCTATGTTTATTATTGTATCTGGAGATCTTGTGGCTTGTGACAAAAGAAATCTTTTTAAGTGTGAAAGTTGGGGTAGTTTGTCAAGGCAGTAAGTGGTTTGTTTAGAGAATGAATATCTTTCCTAAGTTATTTTTAAATCCTACAGATAGCTGTTAGCTGTCTTTTCAGGGCTGGGATTTAAAACACAATATTTCAATTTACTGGTCTATGGTCTTAGCCTTCAAAGTTCTTGAGACAGATGTGTGTGTTGAGTTTTTTTTTCTCATTTTTTTCTAGATAATATTATTCTTCTACCTTTTAAGTATGAAAACATACGAAAGACACCAAGAAAAGAAATGCTTAGTCAATCAAAATTTGGTCACGTACATCACAAATATTTACCTCTTTACTGATGCATCCATTTATACTTTTCCTGTGCTCTGCCCATGTCTCAGGGCACAGTCCTCATCCAAACCACATTTTTTAAGCAGCTTTGTCCACAGTCATTCTTATCCACACGCTTTTTTGTCTACTGCATTGGACAAGATTTGTGCAATACACCATATGACACGAGTAGGTAGTGCAGTAGGATGGGAAAGGCCTTTATTGTCTTCTCCTTATGCTTCTGGAAAGTCTCTGTGGTTCCAGCCTCCATTGGGCACGCATTCCTACCATATTCTAAGACCTTATCCAACAGCTTTTGTCTTAATTCTAGTTTCCAGACTCAAGTTAGATCCTGTCTCCTAGTGCATGAGGTTTTGCTGCTTCCCAGTCTAGCTAATTTCTCAATTGTTGAAATCATTAAATTCATCTATTGAACTTCCTAACATAGGCTTCCTTTTCAGTCTGGATTCTGATGTAAGTACCCACATCTTTTTAATGTTTCCGGTTTGGGAGACAGAGACAGCAATCTGAATTGCTGAAATTCTGTGTGACTAATAAAATTGAAAAAAATCAATATACCTTTTGAGCATCCCATAGACAAGAATGCTGGGCAATTACAAGTTGTTAGGAAATCATTTTAAATTAACTGAATTCGATAATTAATTAATTAATTGGTGTTATTGTTGTTCAGTCACTAAGCCGTGTTCAACTCTTTGGACTGCACCATGTCAGGCTCCCATGTCTTTCACTATCTTCTGAAGTTTGCTAAGATTCATGCCCATTGAATTGGTGATGCTATCTATCCATCTCATCCTCTGCTACTCTCTTCTTTTGCCTTCTATCTTTCCCAGCATCAGAGCATTAGAGTCTCTTCTAGTGAGTCGGTTCTTTACATCAGGTGGTGAAAAGTACTGTAGCTTCAGCATCAGCATCAGTCCTTCCAATGAGTATTCAGAGTTGGTTTCCCTTAGGATTGACTGGTTTGATCTCCTTGCTGTCCAAGAGAATCTCAAGAGTCTTCAGCAACACAATTCAAAAGCATCAATTTTTCAGCACTCAGCTTTCTTTATGGTCCAACTCTCACCTCCTTACATGACTACTGGAAAAACCACAGCTTTGACTGTATGGACCTTTGTCAGCAAAGTGATGTCTCTGCTTTTTAATACACTGTCTAGGTTTCTCATAGCTTTCCTTCAAAGGAACAAGCATCTTTGAATTTCATGGCAGCAGTCACCATCTGCAGTGATTTTGGAGCCCAAGAAAATAAAATCTGTCACTGTTTCCACTTTTTCCCCTTAAACAGCTTTTAATATGAGACTTGCTTTGGTAAATATTATATACTGCATTAGCTCTTTCTCACTCCAGATCTTTATAGAATAATAAAATATAAACACAATAGTAAGAGAACTAATTGAGTGAGGATCTACTATAATTTTCTGGAAGGAATTAATCATTTCTCTTGGAATGATATCTAAAACTAACTGTATGTTTGTTATTGTTGAAGGATAACTATTATTAGTATAACTGAAAATTTTCTTAAAATCACTAGATTCATAATCTCACATTCTCTTTCTTGAAAAATTACCATCATGCTGCTGCTGCTTAGTTGCTTCATTCATGTCCAATTCGGTGCGACCCCATAGACAGCAGCCCACTAGACTCCTCTGTCCCTGGGGTTCCCCAGGCAAGAATACTGGAGTGGGTTGCCATTTCCTTCTCCAATGCATGAAAGTGAAAAGTAAAAGTGAAGTCACTCAGTTGTGCCCGACTCTTAGTGACCCCATGGACTGCAGCCTACCAGGCTCCTCCTTTCATAGGATTTTCAGGGAAGAGTACTTGAGTGGGGTGCCATTGCCTTCTCCCAATTACCATCATAGGATTCAGAAAAATCCTTAGACCTAGTGGATAAATTATAGTAAAAATGATGGTATTGGAATTTTCTCCTTTCTTGCAAGATATTTGTAACATGATTTACATACTCAGTGTGGAACTTAAGAAGTTTCCAAGAAACATCAGTCAGAACAATACCCTCCCTTGGCACAGCTATTACTTCCATTTTTAAATTAATGGTAGAATTAGTGACACAGAAGGTACCTGAATGAGAGTAGTTTTATAATTGGATCTGTTTTTTTTTTTCCCTTAAGAAGCCATCCACTAAGTCTTTGTGATAGATTTTATTATTTTTCTAAACATTTCCTACCTCTCATTTGAAGATGAAAATGAACTCCCACTCTATCAATCTCAGGAGTAGCCATGTCACCTGCTTTGGCCACTAAATGGAAGGGGCAATGACATGTATCCTTTGGAAGAGAAATTTTAAATCCAGTTTCTTTGTTCTATACCACTGAGAATTTGGGATTGTTTATGCATCACACCCTACTGTATCCTGATAGATATAGGGATTCACACAAAACTGTTGAGTATGTGTCATAAAACTATTGTTAGATCTCAACCAGACCCTAAGTTTACTCAGTGCAATGAACAATGTCCTCCCTATGTGAAATACAATAGAACTGGGTTAGGGTTGGTTATCTCTAAAGTTCTTTTATATATGAAATTCTATGTTTTTTCCCCAACTGAGAATCTGTGAACAGGCTTATAGTGAATAAAATTAAGGAAGAATATTTCCCAACAGTTGTGCTCAAGAAATTATCTCTTTTCAAAAATAATTCTTATAAAAGTTTTTCTCTTATAATTGGCATTATTTAGAATGTAGATTTGTCTTTAAGAGCAGCTTCAAATCATTGTGAGAATTTGTGATAAAAAAATTTCAACATTGTGTTTTTGGCTCAATGTATACTTCAAGAAAATCAGAGATACCAAAGAAGCATTTCATGCAAAGATGGGCTCAATAAAGGACAGAAATGGTATGGACCTAACAGAAGCAGAAAATATTAAAAAGAGATGGCAAGAATACACAGAAGAACTGTACAAAAAAGATCTTCATGACCCAGATAATGACGATGGTGTGATCACTGACCTAGAGCCAGACATCCTGGAATGTGAAGTCAAGTGGGCCTAAAAAAGCATCACTATGAACAAAGCTAGTGGAGGTGATGGAATTCCAGTTGAGCTATTCCAAATCCTGAAAGATGATGCTGTGAAAGTGCTGCACTCAATATGCCAGCAAATTTGGAAAACTCAACAGTGGCCACAGCACTGGAAAAGGTCAGTTTTCATTCCAATCCCAAAGAAAGGCAATGCCAAAGAATGCTCAAACTACCGCACAATTGCACTCATCTCATACGCTAGTAAAATAATGCTCAAAATTCTCCAAGCCAGGCTTCAGCAATATGTGAACCATGAACTTCCTGATGTTCAAGCTGTTTTTAGAAAAGGCAGAGGAACCAGAGATGAAATTGCCAACATCCACTGGATCAGGGAAAAAGCAAGAGAGTTCCAGAACAGCATCTATTTCTGGTTTATTGACTATGCCAAAGCCTTTGACTGTGTGGATCACAATAAACTGTAGAAAATTCTGAAAGAGATGGGAATACCAGAACACCTGATCTGCCTCTTGAGAAATTTGTATGCAGGTCAAGAAGCAACAGTTAGAACTGGACATGGAACAACAGGCTGGTTCCAAATAGGAAATGGAGTTCATTAAGGCTGTATATTGTCACCCTGTTTATTTAACTTATATGCAGAGTACATCAGGAGAAACGCTGGGCTGGAAGAAGCACAAGCTGGAATCAAGATTGCCGGGAGAAATATCAATAACCTCAGATATGCAGATGACACCACCCTTATGGCAGAAAGTGAAGAGGAACTCAAAAGCCTCTTGATGTAAGTGAAAGTGGAGAGTGAAAAAGTTGGCTTAAAGCTCAACATTCAGAAAACGAAGATCATGGCATCTGATCCCATCACTTCATGGGAAATAGATGGGGAAACAGTGGAAACAGTGTCAGACTTCATTTTTCTGGGCTCCAAAATCACTACAGATGCTGACTGCAGCCATGAAATTAAAAGGCGCTTACTCCTTGGAAGGATAGTTATGACCAACCTAGATAGCATATTGAAAAGCAGAGACATTACTTTGCCAACAAAGGTTCGTCTAGCCAAGGCTATGATTTTTCCTGTGGTCATGTATGGATGTGAGAGTTGGACTGTGAAGAAGGCTGAGTGCTGAAGAATTGATGCTTTTGAACTGTGGTGTTGGAGAAGACTCTTGAGAGTCCCTTGGACTGCAAGGAGATCCAACCAATCCATTGTGAAGGAGATCAGCCCTGGGATTTCTTTGGAAGGAATGATGCTAAAGCTGAAACTCCAGTACTTTGGCCACCTCATGCAAAGAGTTGACTCATTGGAAAAGACTCTGATGCTGGGAGGGATTGGGGCAAGAGGAGAAAGGGACGACAGAGGATGAGATGGCTGGATGGCATCACTGACTTGAAGGACGTGAGTCTGGGTGAACTCCAGGAGTTGGTGATGGACAAGGAGGCCTGGCGTGCTGCAATTCATGGGGTCGCAAAGATTCGGACACGACTGAGCGACTGATGTGATCTGATCTGATACTTCAGAGGGCTTTGTTTAACTTCTAACTGGTAGTAAGATGTTTAGAAGTAACTCCTAACTGAAAACTGACTTCAGATACATATGCCTATGAATGTACCTCATTTAGCAGTATTGATTCTAAAATTCAATAGTAAATAATAGTAAAGAATATTTATTTATATTTAAATAAAACAAGTACTTTACACATAATTAGCATGGATCTAGACTCAGATTTCTATGGGACTGATCTTCTTTTTACCATCTTGATATATAGTAGGTACTCACTGAAAAATATGTTGAAGAATGACAGCATGCCTGGAGGAGAGCATGGCAACCCACTCCAGTATTCTTGCCTGGAGAATCCCCATGTACAGAACAGCCTGTTGGGCTACAGTCGCCATGGGGTTGCAAAGAGTCAGACACAACTGAGCAACTAAGCACATGACATCATGAGGCTATATTATATAATGAAAATAATCATCTCTGATTTTGTACAAAATTTTGTTATTTGAGCCTAGAAGAAAATCAAATTAAATACTATTTTAAAGATAATAAGTTAAAATAAAATAAGCTGTAGCACTAATTTATTAATTGATATATTCATTTATTTAAGCATTCATATATTTATTCACTTACTTGACAAATAGTAATTGAGCCTTCTATTGCTAGTAAAAAAGTGAAAGTGAAGTCGCTCAGTCATGTCTGACTCTTTTTGACACCCTGGACTGTAGCTTACCAGGCTCCTCAGTCCATGGAATTTTCCAGGCAAAAGTACTAGAGTGGGTTACCATTTCCTTCTCCAGGGGATCTTCCCAACCCAGGGACTGAACCCAGGTCTCCCACATTGCAGGCAGAAGCTTTACCATCTGAGCCACCAAGGCAGTGCATTAAATACTACTGATACAAAAAAAAAAAAAGAAAAGAAAAGAACAAAAAATTGGGAAAAAGTCTAATATTTGGAAAAGGATTCATTGAACAACATGAAATATTATTTATAAGATACATATATTTTTGAAAAGATTACACAATCAAAATACTGATAGTTACATATGTTTTGACATCCTCTTCTTAATGGTTGCTTCACATGAAATAACTAAGTGATCTCAAACTCTATTTATGAGTTTCTTAATTATATTGCTGCCTATGAAATAAGGAATTAATTGTTTCATCACTATCATATATTTTTTACAGTCACTGTAGTGTGATCCCCTATAGTGCCCTTTTCCCTGTATCTCTAGAATCAAGATCAATGAAATTGCACATTTTTGCTGATGGAAAAGGAATACAGATTATGTGTAGAAAATAATCACTTGTAATATAGGAATCAAGTCACTGAAGCTGATAGAAAATAAAGTGAATGGTAAACTTTGAGAAATATTTGAGATTAGATTTTTAATTATTGGTCTGTGTATATGGTTACTGATCCATGTATTATAAATACACAAGTAGACTGATGATATTACTGTAATTCTTTAAAATCTTAATTCCATTACAAATTAAAACATGACTAACATAAACTAGACTCTTTGCATCCTCTATCTTTCTCTTCTTTATATCTGTTTTTCTTTTCTCTATTCTGAACACTCCTCTCCAAACACTTTTTGCTCATAAATTCTAATCAAATCATTTACTCAGTTGATTTGCTGCCTCCCTCATGTGCCTTCTTTGACCATCATCTATTTCCACCCAGACAGAGAGACACATTTCTTCCTTTCACATAAAATTACAATTTTTTTCAAAATTTTCCCTACAGACCACAACATTTAGTTGTACATATTTGTGATTTCTCCATCGTTCCTACTCTACTAATCATCTATAGGAAAACATACTTCTTGGTTATACTTATGCACCCAGAAGATGAAACAAGGGCAGATGGAAGTCATTCAATTATTAGTCCTATTGGAAAAAATAAATAATTCAACATAAACATTTTAGGTAAAAGACCTGAATTCTTAATGCAAATTCTATTTATATTCCCCTAATCAAGACTGCACAGTCCCTGATGTCTCTTGAAAATTTCCATCTTTTTACCTCTAATTAAACATGGAACAGTTTCAAGCCCCTCATTCTCATCTCTCCTGAACTTGAGCTTCCATGGATATTTATTGATTTTTGTTCACCATATTATCCACATCCTCATTTTTCAATTAAACTATATGGGTTTTCCCCAGCTTATTTCTTTCCACTCCAACTAAGTTGAATATATCTGTTAAAGAATATGTTTCTCAGTTCTATCATTTCTGAACTTCACATCCTATATATAGCTACCAGCTTAAAGAATTTTCTTCTAATCTCTAATTAAGATTTCTGGAGTAATCTCAAAATTGTTTTACTATTGCCATTTCAGATTTCTTCAGTTTTCCCCAAATACAATGGAATCAATCCACCCTACAGTATAAAAACAATCCTACCACTGTTTTGAATTAAGCCTGTCATTTATTTTTCATAGTCTATAGAAGTGAAGTGAAGTGAAAGTCATTCAGTCATGTCCAATGCTTTGCAACCCCATGGACTGTATAGTCCATGGAATTCTCCAGGCCAGAATACTGGAGTGGGTAGCCTTTCACTTCTCCAGAGTATCTTCCCAACCCAGGGACTGAACCCAGGTCTCCCACATACAGGCGGATTCTTAACCAGCTGAGCCACCAGGGAAGCCCCATAGTGTATGCTGCTGCTGCTAAGTCACTTCAGTCATGTCTGACTCTGTCTAAACCCAGAGATGGCAGCCCAGCAGGCTCCCCATCCCTGGGAATCTCCAGACAAGAATATTGGAGTGGGTTGCCATTTCCTTCTCCAATGCATGAAAGTGAAAAGTGAAAGTGAAGTCGCTCAGTTGTGTCCGACTCCCAGTGACCCAATGGACTGCAGCCTATCAGGCTCCTCCATCCATGGGATTCTCCAGGCAAGAGTACTGGAGTGGGTTGCCATTGCTGTCTCTGCCGTAGTCTATAGTCTATAGAATAAAGGATAAATGAATTTGACTGATAAATGACTTTTACTTTCAATAATATCTCCAGTCTCAATATCACCTAATGTTCCAGACATAGTTGCACAATTCAAGTTTCCTGAAAGTTTAATGCTAAGTCATGCCAAGGCACTTTTGATTTCTTCTACATTTAATAGTGAAGTTCATCACTACTAAAGTGGACAAGTACTTTTATTGAAATATGCATCATGAGTATTTATTTCTACTTCTATCTTCCAGAAGTCTGTAAACTTGTTGAATATAGGGACTGTATTTTATTATTATTAACATTTATATCCCTAGTACCTAAAGGAAGATGTGGTACATGCTAGGCACAAAATAATTGAGTAACTGAATGATTTTACATTCATACTCACACACTCACAATATGCATATATACATATATACTCATCTATATTTAGATGTGCCTATATAGAACAGGAGTTCGTCAAGGCTGTATATTGTCACCCTGTTTATTTAACTTCTATGCAGAGTACATCATGAGAAACGCTGGACTGGAAGAAACACAAGCTGGAATCAAGATTGCTGGGAGAAATATCAATAACCTCAGATATGCAGATGACACCACCCTTATGGCAGAAAGTGAAGACGAACTCAAAAGCCTCTTGATGAAAGTGAAAGTGGAGAGTGAAAAAGTTGGCTTAAAACTCAACATTCAGAAAACGAAGATCATGGCATCTGGTCCCATCACTTCATGGCAAATAGATGGGGAAACAGTGGAAACAGTGTCAGACTTTATTTTTCTGGGCTCCAAAATCACTACAGATGGTGACTGCAGCCATGAAATTAGAAGATGCTTACTCCTTGGAAGGAAAGTTATGACCAACCTAGATAGCATATTGAAAAGCAGAGACATTACTTTGCCAACAAAGGTTCATCTAGTCAAGGCTATGGTTTTTTTGTGGTCATGTATGGATGTGAGAGTTGGACTGTGAAGAAGGCTGAGCGCCGAAGAATTGATGCTTTTGAACTGTGGTGTTGGAGAAGACTCTTGAGAGTCCCTTGGACTGCAAGGAGATCCAACCAGTCCATTCTGAAGATCAGCCCTGGGATTTCTTTGGAAGGAATGATGCTAAAGCTGAAACTCCAGTACTTTGGCCACCTCATGGGAAGAGTTGACTCATTGGAAAGGACTCTGATGCTGGGAGGGATTGGGGGCAAGAGGAGAAGGGGATGACAGAGGATGGGGTGGCTGGGTGGCATCACTGACTCCATGGACGTTGAGTCTGGGTGAACTCCGGGAGTTGGTGATGGACAGGGAGGCCTGGCGTGCTGAGATTCATGGGGTCGCAAAGAGTCGGACATGACTGAGCGACTGATCTGATCTGATATTTACATATTCCTGGAGTTGTTGTTCAGTCACTCAGTCATGTGTGACTCTTTGCAGCCTCATGGACTGCAGCACACCTGTCCTTCACCATCTCCCAGAGTTTGCTCAAACTCATGTCCATTGAGTTGGTGATGCCGTTTAACAATCGTGTCCTCTGTTGTCCCCTTCTCCTCCTGCTTTCCATCTTTCCCAACATTAAAATGGCAACCCACTCCATTATTTTTGCCTGGAAAATTTCATGGAAAGAGGTTCCTGGCAGGCTATAGTACTTGGGGTCATAAAGAGTTGGACATGACTGGGTACATGTGCAAATTTACATGCATTGTGTATATGTATACAAATATGCATATCTATTGCACTTAATAATTGATTTATAGATGAATTATTTTTGTATTTCTATATTACCTTAACATTTAAATGATAAAAATTATTTTTCTCAAAAATAATAAAAGTGGGTTATTAAGTATAGTCTACTAGAATATTAACTAAAGTGTATTGTTTCAAAAGACAATAAAAAGTTTCAAAATATAGTTAGCCAATCATTTTTTCTGACACTTAAACTGACTGTTACAGGTGGAAACTACTTGGAGAATGCTGGGAATATAAAGTAGCCACATTTCTTTTTCTTGGCTTCTGACACTTTGTAAGTTTTCTCACCTCTAATAAAACTCTCCACCACACACTGCACTTAATACCATAATTTGCATATTGATTACTAGTGACATTATCAAATATACAAAACCCTTTATATAATACATATTTGAATAAGTACCAACATATAAAAGAGGTCATCAAAGTGGAATGTTAAAATGCTTTTCTTTTGCTAATAACTGGTTAAATTTCAATACTCTTTCACATTACATAATTTAATACACTTACAGAGACGTAAATTTACTTTCATAAATTTTTATTTCTCTTAGTTATTACTGTTATAGCAGAGAAGTGAAAAATACACAGCATACTAGTAAACATAAAAACATACTAGTAACTCCATTTGCCTTCTCTCTCATTAATCATACATGAAATATTTGAAAATAAATGTTTCTTACAATGTCAACTTATCTCACAGGACAAGTTTATTTTTCTTTTATTTTTAAATATTAAGATTTTAACATGCTTTTCAACAAATAACAATGTAAACTATAGAGATTCTTGCATGAAGATCAAGGGCCAAAGGGCTTCTTGAGCTATGAAAATATGTGAAGTTTATGTGCATATAAGCGGGGGATTCATATACAGTCTTAAATATTCGAAGTAGTCCATGGTTCAAAGTTTAACAATCACAGATTTGTTCTAACAAATGTTAACTACTTTCTTGATTATAAAGTTCATCTTATCACTTCCACAGTTCTGCAATTGCTTTATGAACCTTTGGATACAGTATTTAAATATGCTTTGCTTTATCTATAGAACTTCATTTATTTTCTACTCATTTTAGAAAAAGTCACTAACCAAGGAGATTTGGCAGTGAGATTGTAGGAGGAAAGAAATTAACGAAATTTTTACTGTAAAGCATCTTCTTTTGGTCAGGCATTGATCCAAGTGTTGTACATATGCTGCATCATTTCATTCTGTCAAAGATGAAGCCTGACACTAAAGCAGTAAGGAAAGATTTTATACAGTAATACTATCAACATAGGGAAGAGACTCTAGCATGAATTAAACTGAATTTTGCTGAAATAAATGGCTGGAGGCTATTTAAGGACTGGGGTACACTGAGGGAAAAGCACTAAGGAATCTTGGTGGAGGGGGTTGATTCATATGACTAGTGCACCTGGATTTGATAATTGGAATTTATCCAGAGGAGAAATAAACTTCTTTCTTTATAACAGGAGGCAAACTGAAACAAGTCTTCCCTGGAAGTATCCCCCTTGTCCTCCAGATAGGGACTGGGAGGGGAAGGGTTTCCTTTCTGAACATTTGCATTTCAAAGAGATATGTCCCTGAGGAAATAGTTTGAGGTGGTAGTTTTATGTCTCTCAAAAAGGAGGTTAAGGCTTTATAGTTTCAAGCTTTCCACAGTAACTGCTGTAAGAGCAGGTTCAGGAGCCTATCTGCCTATCACCAGGTTCTGCCTGGAGCAAATAGTACATGCTCCTGGCAGTCTTGAGTGGTCTCCTGCAGACATTTTAAGGAAGGGCTGGAAAGCCATGGGAAAGGCATCCTAGGGAAAGGGCTGCTGAAAGCCATGCGAGACTTTGTCATTTCTTTGTGCAGAGGTTTGGACCATGGTGCCTTTATGTGCCAAGAATTCTGAAGTTCTCAATCCGCAAAACACTTTGGAGAACTAAAGTCAAGAGAGTATTTTTCTTGATGTTTTGCTGTTAGAAATGCTGAAAATTATCAAGTAGAATTCAAACCTGGGTACGTCCAATTCCAAATCCTGTTCATCTTTCTGCTATACCTCAACACTTCCATTTAAAATTCATATCAATCTTTTCCTCCATATTCAAAATTGAAACAGAGACCTAAAGAGTAATTTTTATTGTTAAATGTGAACTTCTCTGATGGCTCAGATGATAAAGAATCTGCCTGCAATGCAGGAGACCAGGGTTCAATCCCTGGGTTGGGAAGATCTCCTGGAGAAGGAAATGGCAATCTACTCCAGTATTCATGCCTAGAAAACTCCATGGAGAGAGGAGCCTAGCAGGATATAGTCCGAGGGGTCGCAAAAATTTGCACACAACTGAGCAACTAACACACACATTGTAAAATGTCGGTCTAATGCATATATACGTACTTAACAAGAACTGAAACCCAATTGTTCATTATATACCTTAAGAAACAGATTTTATTAACACCTTAGAAACTCAGTGAGTTTCTGTTCCAGAACGTAGGCCTGTCTCTGTACCCCAAAGATAATCACACCAGGATTATGTACTACTCATTTTCTAAGTTTCCTTATGTATTTTGTCATATATCTCTAAATCATGGATCTCTCTGAATCATATATTTTAAAGATTTACATAAATAATATCTTATGTACAAAGATTTCTGTGATTGCTTCTATTGTTCAATACCAGTTTTTTTTTTCTGACTTTGTTCATACCTTTAAATATAGTTCATCTATTTTTATTGTACACAATATTTATTCTTGCCAATGTACATTCCTCAAATGATAGAGCTTTTTTTAAGTGCTTTTACCCTTCAAATTGAAATTTAAAGTTCATGTAAAGTTGACTTTTTATAATTTGATGTAAGCTTTCTTTTCTATATACAGAGCTAGTCATTTCAGTACCAATTAAATGGTCCATCCTTTTTAAATATTTTGCAATGCTTAAATAAAATAAATATTGTTTACCTAATATAAGCATAAATCAAATTTCCATACTTGTGTTATTAGTCAACTCTCTGTTCCATCTGTCTATTCAGCTATTTCTGTATCATCTGAAAAGTGGTTTAGCCAGTTAGGGACAATTCTTGAACTTTGGGGACCCAAATAAATTTTAGAGTCAGTTTGTCAAAACAGAGTATTTTTGCCTTTTATTCCTAACAAATGACTTTGTACTTATTTTGATCACAGGTGAATCATTTTTTTTTTCCTACACTATCAGCTTCTTTTTCCATAGAAGTACACATATGCTTTACTTACTTCACAGGACTTATGTGCAAATCTAAAGTAAAGTAATACAGAAAACCCAATTGTATAACATGTAAACCACCAGGAATATTGTAGCTGAAAAATAGCTTGCTTATTTATTTATGTGAGGTGTAAGTATGCATACCTCTCATATTCCCAGTCTACCCTCCCCTGCCCAACCTGTAATACATATACCACTATTTTAATATCAACAGAAGGCCTACTAATAGTCATTTGTGCCTATACAAATTTATCACAATTTCCGCTATGTGTTCATAAGAAACTATCTTTTTTAGTCCACATATTTAAAATAATATTCAAACTTAAAGGAGAGTCTGAAGTCTGTAAGCTACCAATTCACAGGTCAGTGGAGAACAACTTAGGTCATCTAAAAATGAGGACTTAAGCATAACAATTTGGTAAAGACACAAGACTTTTGTTCAGCCTTAATGATGAGTTTAGTGCCTAACTTTGGCTAATTTGTTTAATCTTTCTAAATGTCTGTTTCCTAATACATAAAATAAGGATTGTAGTAATACTCACCTCATGCTGTCATTGTGAGAGAGACACAAGATGTGAAAAAGAGTTTGCATACTCTAGTGTGTTATGTAAAGCATACTTGCAATTATTAAACTGTAGGTGTAAACTTGTCATGTTGTATGAGCCAAAATAAATTTTAAGTGTCTTAGAGCAACTTGTTTTTGAAAGAAATCTGGCAAATCTCTTTAGAGAACAAATAATTATTTTGTAATCCAGATAAATTCATGCAATTTGAATAAACAAACTGAAAATTTTATTTTCTTAGAATGATTCATTTATTTACTCATTCTAAAACTGTTTTAATCTATATAAGTGGGAAACATCACCACTTCTGTATGTAATAAGAAGAATCAGTAGAAGCATTAAAAGAATTTCTGGAGACCATGAAGCCAACAAATAATTAAGTACTCATCTATAAATCCAGTTATGTGTTATGAGTATTAGGACTTGCTATTCTTTGATTTAGAAATTACATTTTGCCCTTTCATTGAAGGTTAACAAAAAATTATTCAGTTTAAGAAGCAAGAAAGATCATTGTTCAAAAAAACAAATGTACAAATCAGTAAATGTTTTCTACCATATATGAATACATACAGGAGAGGGAAGTTAAAGGAAAGCATAAAAAGCATAAATTTCCTCATCGTGCATAACAGATTCAATCAGTATTGTCTAAAACCGAAATTAAAAGAAAGGAAGGAAGAGAGAAAGGAAAAAAGAAACGAGTTGCCAAAGTGACATTAATGTGAGCTGTGGGTACTCCATGTCCTCACACTCTTGTTTCTGACACTTCATAGTATACCCATTACAATGATTTACCATATCTCATTGTGGATTTAATTTCAATTTCCCTAATTATGGTTTTCTTTTCATGTATTTTTAGGCAATTTAACTCCTTTTTATAAATATTTAAGAATTCTTTTTTCTTATTGATGTGTAAGAAATCTTATTGTATGTCCTCTGGCAGATAATATATTTTCTCCCAGTTTTCAATTACTTTTTTATTTTTTTTAAAGATGGTATTTTTCAACAAATTTTAAATTGTGATTCATTTCAATTTATCCATTTTTATTTTCTGATTTGTGATTTTGATGTCCTAAGACATCTTTACTCATCCTAGTATCATAAACATTGATCCTATAATATCCTTTAAATAGTTCAATTTTTACTTAAATAACTAGACTTTTAATCCTATGGACTTAATTTTATGTATGGTATAAAATACAAGTCAATGTTACTTCTTTGTCTTGTGAATATTGTTCTAGAGAATTTTTTTCCACTTAATTTCCTTGTCAGTTTTTAAGTTCTGTGATCTCAATCTCCAATGCACATTTAATCTAATTCAGGGAAATATCCATCTCAAATATATTTTTTGTCTTTAAAATTGAGTTTGTTACTTTTTTTTTAATCACCCAAAATGTATTTATTAACAACTTATGGCTCATGGTGCTCGTTAGACATTGTACAAAGGGATTTTATTGTGTTACGGGATAATGAGTACAAGACTGCACCAAAGGCAATCAGTACATCTGCAGGTTACTTATTACACAACTGACGTGAATTAGATAACTTCCACGCATCCTGTATTTCACCAATCAACACAAAATCAGGAGGGAAAGGCTCAGTTAACTCAAGATATTACCCTGTAAAGACTGTCTCCTGTTAGAAAATCTGATCTGATTTACCAACAAAGCATCTTTATAAAATATATTCTTCGAACTATGTGAGTTTTCCACATTCTCAAGTCCCCTGAATACATGGAAATGTTCAGAAAAATAAAATTATCTTCTTAGTAGCCATCTATAAAGACTGCTTCCATCTGAGTAAATTAGAAATTTATCCTGAGGAAGTGAACTCCATTCTACCCCTCCACTTAACCTAAGAAAAGATATTTGGCAGCCAGATGTAAATTGAAGCACTGAGGAGTCTGTCTTCACCTTGGAGCAGGGCCTTCTAGTATTATAAAATGACATCCCCAAACCAGGAATAGTTTGTTACATTTTATATCTTCCATTATTATATTGTTTATTTTCATATATGCAGTTCAGTTTAGTCACACAATCGTGTCTGACTCTTTGCGACCCCATGAATTGCAGCACGCCAGGCCTCCCTGTCCATCACCAACTCCCGGAGTTCACTCAAACTCACGTCCATCGAGTTGGTGATGCCATCCAGCCATCTCATCCTCTGTCGTCCCCTTCTCCTCCTGCCCTCAAACCCTCCCAGCATCAGAGTCTTTTCCAATGAGTCAACTCTTCACATGAGGTGGCCAAAGTATTGGCGTTTCAGCTTTAGCATCAGTCCTTCCAAAGAACACCCAGGACTGATATCCTTTAGGATGGACTGGTTGGATCTCCTTGCATTCCAAGGGGCTCTCAAGAGTCTTCTCCAACAACACATTTCAAAAGCATCAATTCTTCAGCGTTCAGCTTTCTTCACAGTCCAATTCATACATCCATACATGACCTCTGGAAAAATCGTAGCCTTGACTAGACAGACCTTTGTTGACAAAGTAATGTCTCTGCTTTTTAATATGCTATCTAGGTTGGTCATAATTTTGCTTCCAAGGAGTAAGCATCTTCTAATTTCATGGCTGCAATCACCATCGGCACTGATTTTGGCCCCCCAAAAATAAAGTCTTACACTGTTTCCCCATCTATTTCCCATGAAGTGATGGGACCAGATGCCATGATCTTCGTTTTCTGAATGTTGAGCTTTAAGCCAATTTTTTCACTCTCCACTTTCACTTTCATCAAGAAGCTTTTTAGTTCCTCTTCACTTTCTGCCATAAGGGTGGTGTCATCTGCATATCTGAGGTTATTGATATTTCTCCCGGCAATCTTGATTTCAGCTTGTGCTTCTTCCAGCCCAGCGTTTTTCATGATGTACTCTGCATAAAAGTTAAATAAGCAGGGTGACAATATATACCCTTGACATACTCCTTTTCCTGCTGGTTCCAACAGAACCAGTCTGTTGTTCCATGTACAGTTCTAACTTTTGCTTCCTGACCTGTGTATAGGTTTCTCAAGGTAGTTAGAAGAGGAAAAATGAGTCCAAAATGGTGGTGGCTAAAAGACAAAGAAGGGAAAAACTCAAGAAAATAGAACAAAGGAAGGTCTGAGGACTGGAGTGAAGACCTCAGAACAAACAGCACTCCTCGCTAGCCCAATTTATATAGGGCAGACCCAAAGGAAAAAAAATCATAAAAAGAGGAGCCAAAATTGGGCCAGGGTCTTTCTTCTCTTCATATCTCTTGGGTTGGCTTTCCCTCATGCCTCAAGGATGTATTTTTCTTTACTTTCTAAGTAAAACGGAGCTATAACACGGAGCTGTAACATTGGCCCATCCAAGAGCTGTAACACTGGTCTGTCCAAGGGCTATAACGCTGGTCCATGTCCATAGTTTCAAATTTTTGTTGCAATGAGACAGAACCGAGGAACCCCGACAGGTTAACTCTATATATTTGAGCACTAAGCATATTTGTATTAGCTTCTATAGTAACTTTGTCTACTAATTTATCATCTCTTTCATTTCTGTTTATGCTTTTAATGGATGATTTTTTTCATGTTTGTGCATATTATGTTCCTAACTCTTCACAAATCTACTGAATTTTTATCTGACACTGGCAATTACAATTTTCACTTTTTTTTTTAACTAGTCTTTCTCTTCTCCATTCAAGTCTTGAGTTTTGTCTCTGAAGACAGTCATTACTTGATTAGTTTTTTTTTTCTTATCTTTTTCTTTGCCTTAATCTGTCATTTTTGAGGCTTAATTTTATAGTACTTCTTGAAATAAGAGAAACTGAAGTGTGAAAGTTGCTCAGTCATGTCTGACTCTTTGTACCCCCATCAACTGTACCTTCTAGACTCCTGTTCATGGGATTCTCCAGGCAAGAATACTGGAGTGGGTTGCCATGCCCTTCTCCAGGGGATTTTCCCAACCCAGGGATAGAACTCAGGTCTCTGACATTGCAGGCAGACTGCTTATTGTCTGAGCCATCAGAGAAGCCCAAAGAGAAGAGGGAATAGGTCTAAAGGAGTTTTTAGCCCAGGGCTGGTTTAGGTCCATCAGAAAGGAATGTTGCTTCTGAGAATGCTCAGGATGGGGAACACATGTATACCTGTGGTGGATTCATTTTGATATTTGGCAAAACTAATACAATTATGCAAAGTTTAAAAATAAAATAAAATTAAAAAAAATAAAAGAGACCTTTGTATTCATCATGGTCTCACCATTCTGGTGGGTATTTGAAAGATTTCTGGCCATTTGTGTGCCTTTGGAATGTTTTAGACTGAAGCTACGCAGTGATTTTCTTTCTTTCCTTGAAGATCATCTTTGCTATGAAGCATGGATTTTCACCATATTCTTGTATACATTTGTATTCATGCAAAGATTTATGATATTTCCTGTTTCTATTCCAGTTTCTGTTTTTGTTTTGTTTTGTTTTCTCCTTTGTATGACTTCAGTCTTGTTCTGCCCTCTATATTCAAGCCATCTTTACCTTCCCAAATTACTTTGATTCCTCATTCCTGTGATATAGTATGGAAATTGTTGTTGCTGTTCAGTCACTAAATTGTGCTCTACTCTTTGTGACCCTTAAAAACTGGGGTAAGCATTGAACTCACTTTGTTTTTATTCTTATCGTTGTAGTCCTACCCTAACTGTTGCCAAGAATATGTAAACAATGTTATATATATAGTTTGATTTTTTCCAGATTGGCCTCTGTTACTCCTTTATGGTCAGTGGAAATGTGCCCACTGCCTTGTAGACAATTACACAAAGACCAATCAGAGTGAGATAGATACACTGGGGAGAAGATACCAACCATTTGGCAACTGAGCTTTTACACCGCATAATTAGGGAATTACCAAGCCTCCCTTTGCATTTATCAGATTCCAGAATGCATAATATGGCAGAACCTGAGCTGGGAAAGATAGAAGGCAGGAGGAGAAGGGGATGACAGAGGATGAGATGGTTGGATGGCATCACCGACTCAATGGACATGAGTTTGGGTAAACTCTGGGAGTTGGTGATGGACAGGGAGGCCTGGCGTTCTGTGGTCCATGGGGTCGCAAAGAGTCAGACACAACTGAGTGACTGAACTGAACTTAACTGAGTTCTTCTTCCATCCTGCCAGCTGAGTTATAAGAAAGGACAGTTTCCACAGTCAGAAGGAGGCCAAAGATGTGTAATTCCATTTTAAAATGTGACAAGTTGTATCAGCATTGACCACATCAGCATTTATCTGGTGAAGCTACAGTTCTTCCCTGGTTTGATCAGGGCTTGGAATTTAAGAATTGTGACTCAGTGAGAATCAATTGCCTTAAGCACTGGATTTAGCCATTTTCCCTGGGGATTGCAAGAGATCAACTTGTCATCTAAAAGTCAAGCTTATAGGATATCAGCTTTGAACAAATGACCTTGCGCTGCATGAATTTTACAACTTATTTAGAACTAAACTGAGAGAATTTTCTGAAACCTAACATAGGCTGTATCTATACGAGTTTTACAATATCCCAATGTTTAAGAATTATAGTTATACCAATGATTTATTATCCCTTCCATATCTAAATAAATTTTTCTTCATTTGCTTTCAAATGCTCATTTTATTAGCTATTTGTTGCCATATAAACATTTAAACCCCAAATTAAAAGTTTAAAACAAGAAAGATTTATTATCTGTTTCTGAGTGTCAGATCCCAGATGGTTTAGCTCAGTGGTTGAGACAGTTGATGTCCATGTTCTCAGTTTTCAACATGGGAGAAGGGAGGTCTCTGGAGTCTCTTTTATAAGTATTGATCCCAGTCATGAGGACTCCATCATCATGACCTAATAACCTCTCAAAGTCCATCTTCAAAAAGGATCAAATGGGAGGCATGACAGTTTGGATTTCAGTATGTGAATTTCAGGAGAAAATATTGTCTATTGTATTCTACTCCAGGGTCCCCCCAGTTCAGTCATTTTTGGATGAAAAATACATTTATTGCATTCCAACGTTGTAGCCACCTGTTCCAGGAAACAAATTCACTCAGAAGGACAATGCAGATAGTGGAGTACAGTTTATTACACCGGCGGGCCCAAGGCAGAGTCTCCACTTAGCCAAGGACCCTGACAAGTTTTTGTGAAAACCTTATATACTGTAAGTGTACGTACCCAAACCCACCTCCCCAAATTCCCTGAAACTAGTCTAAACAAAGGAAAAGAAAGATACAATCAAAGTTAACCTGTGATTCATATGCCTTAAGCCTAGGTAGTTAACAGTGGACAATTATCAATAGGCCTGTGGTCATACCCTAATAAGCATAATAGAATGCAGGACTCTATTCAGTTACACAGATAATTAATGTATTCTTTTAGTGCTCTAGGTAGGAGCACTGGGGCTCTTCCCTCCGGGGGCGTGGTTTTCCCGTTGGTATGTCATTTCCATAGATACTGGGCATATAGCTCAAAGTCCACAGTCCAGCCCAAGATAGACCTGCTTTCAAGACAGAGCTTGTTCTGTCTATTTCCTCCTTCACCAATAGCCCCAAAAGTCTTAACTCATTCCAACATTAAATTTAAGTCTAAAGTTTCTTGCAAATATCTAAATCAGATATGTGTGAGACTCCAAGGATGAGTCATACTGAGGCAAACTCTTCTCTAGCTGTGAACCTGTGAAACCAAACACATTATGTGCTTCTGAAATACAACAGTGAGACAGGCACAGGATAAACATTTCCATTCAAAAAAAAAAAAAAAAAGGAGAAATAGAAAATAAGAAAGAAGTGACAGGTCCCAAGTAAGTCCAAAGCCTAATGGGGAAAATTTCTTTAGACCTTAAGACTTGACAATAATATTGCTTGGCTTACTAGTCCCTGCCCACTTCAGTGGTAAGTCACCACATGGCTCTGTGGGACAGTCCTGGGACAGTTTTCTACTGGGCCCTGCCCCTGCTGCAATTCCCTGCCAGGGCATGGGGCCCTCTCAGGCTATGGTAACATGTCTGTGACTTGCCAGGCATCCTTGTCCTTCAAAACGTAGGTGGAGGAAACCATGTCTTCCATGCTCACACACTCCTAACCTGAGCTGGGAGTGGGAGTTTTTGTGGCCCCTGAATCATCTTTGGGATCAGTCTTCCATTGCCTTGAACAATATAGCTACTGGCTTCTGTTTAGATGGCTGATCCATACTAATCTCTTTATCAGAAGCTCATCTCACACTCTAGTAAGTAATGCTCAAAATTCTCCAAGCCAGGCTTCAGCAATATGTGAACCGTGAACTTCCTGATGTTCAAGCTGGTTTTAGAAAAGGCAGAGGAACCAGAGATCAAATGGCAACATCCGCTAGAGCATGGAAAAAGCAAGCGAGTTCCAGAAAAACATCTATTTCTGCTTTATTGACTATGCCAAAGCCTTTGACTGTGTGGATCACAATAAACTGTGGAAAATTCTGAAAGAGATGGGAATACCAGACCACCTGATCTGCCTCTTGAGAAATCTGTATGCAGGTCAGGAAGCAACAGCTAGAACTGGACATGGAACAACAGACTGGTTCCAAATAGGAAAAGGAGTATGTCAAGGCTGTATATTGTCACCCTGCTTATTTAACTTCTATGCAGAGTACGTCATGAGAAACGCTGGACTGGAAGAAACACAAGCTGGAATCAAGATTGCTGGGAGAAATATCAATAACCTCAGATATGCAGATGACACCACCCTTATGGCAGAAAGTGAAGAGGAACTAAAAAGCCTCTTGATGAAAGTGAAAGTGGAGAGTGAAAAAGTTGGCTTAAAACTCAACATTCAGAAAACGAAGATCATGGCATCCGGTCCCATCACTTCATGGGAAATAGATGGGGAAACAGTGGAAACAGTGTCAGACTTTATTTTGGGGGGACCAAAATCAGTGCCAATGGTGATTGCAGCCATGAAATTAGAAGATGCTTACTCCTTGGAAGGAGTTATGACCAACCTAGATAGCATATTGAAAAGCAGAGACATTACTTTGCCAACAAAGGTTCGTCTAGTCAAGGGTATTGTTTTTCCTGTGGTCATGTATGGATGTGAGAGTTGGACTGTGAAGAAGGCTGAGCACCAAAGAATTGATGCCTTTGAACTGTAGTGTTGGAGAAGGCTCTTGAGGGTCCCTTGGACTGCAAGGAGATCCAACCAGTCCATTCTGAAGGAGATCAGCCCTGGGATTTCTTTGGAAGGAATGATGCTAAAGCTGAAACTCCAGTACTTTGGCCACCTCATGGGAAGAGTTGACTCATTGGAAAAGACTCTGATGCTGGGAGGGATTGGAGGCAAGAGGAGAAGGGGACAACAGAGGATGAGATGGCTGGATGGCATCACTGACTCGATGGACGTGAGTCTCAGTGAACTCCAGGAGTTGGTGATGGACAGGGAGGCCTGGCGTGCTGCGATTCATGGGGTCGCAAAGAGTTGGACATGACTGAGTGATTGATCTGATCTGGCCACAACTTTTGTGTCCTCATTTTTTTTTTTCTTTTCATATGAACAGGCTGAGTTTTCCAAAGCTTTATGTTTTCTTCCTTTTCTGCTTAACAGTCCATCTTCCAACTTCTCTCTTCTCACATCTTAATAGAAGCAGACAAGAAAAGTGAAGCTGTATCTTCAACACTTTGCTTAGAAATCTCACACAAATACTGTATGACTACACTTACATGAGGCATCTAAAGTAACAAAGACCATAGAAACAAAAAATTGAATGGTAATTGGTAAGGATCAAGGAAGATGGGCAGTTATTTTTCAATGGATATAGTTTGCAGGTGAAAATTTTCAATATGTGATGCAACATGTGCTTATTATTAACAATGTACTATATTATGTGTTTTTTACCCCAATTTAGAAAAAGGAAAAGATTTAGTCGATTGAACAAAGTAACATGATAGGACTGAGATTCAAGTAGGAAATTTATGCTTCTAAGAGTACTGTTAGGAATTCCCTGGCAGTCCAATGGTTAGGACTCAGTGCTTTCATTGCAGGGAACTTCAAGCTGCACAACATAGCCAAAAAAAATAAATAAATAAAAATTGCTCTTTCCATATAATCATCATTGTTTCCCATGATATTGTGTGTATATTATATTTAATACTAATTACTTATTGCTACAGTATAGTAAGTTTTCAAAATAAACGTTATTATTTTCTCACAAGAATAGCAACATATTAAGCTAAGAATAAAGAAAATATGAAGAAAAATATTCTATTTTATAAATCAGAGATATTAAACTGAAAACTAGTAATTATACTCAATTTTAGTAGTTGTAATATTTTGTATTAAGATACATTACTTTGCCAACAAAGGTCCATCTAGTCAAGGCTATGGTTTTTCCAGTGGTCATGTATGGATGTGAGAGTTGGACTAAGAAGAAAACTGAGTGCTGAAGAACTGATGCTTTTGAACTGTGGTGTTGGAGAAGACTCTTGGGAGTCCCTTGGACTGCTAGGAGATCCAACCAGTCCATCCTAAAGGAGATCAGCCCTGGGTGTTCATTGGAAGGACTGATGCTGAGACTGAAACTCCAGTACTTTGGCCACCTCATGTGAAGAGTTGACTTATTGGAAAAGACCCTGATGCTGGGAGGGATTGGGTGCAGGAGGAGAAGGGGACGACAGAGGATGAGATGGCTGGATGGCATCACTGACTCGATGGATGTGAGTTTGAGTGAACTCCAGGAGATGGTGATAGACAGGGAGGCCTGGTGTGCTGCAATTCATGGAGTCACAAGAGTTGGACACGACTGAGCGACTGAACTGACTGAATCACCAAATGTACATATTTGCTTGGGAGCAGTTTGGGTATTATGTCAACCATGAAGAAAGCTATGTTAAGAAGCCAAATATTGTTTGACTCTTTCTCACACATACTCAAAGTTAGATAATTAAATGGAGATGGGAACATTGAAAATATTGAACTGAATACTGGTGAAAATGTAAGATATATTTTGCTAATAGAATAATATAAATTTGAAATTATGTGCTTCTTCTATAGCAGCACAGAACATAACCAATAAGAAAATGATTTAAGATCTCTTTTTATGCCAAAAAAAAAAAGCAAAGAAAAGAGGCATGAAAGAGTTATGGAATGTAAACACCTCAAATCAATGACTTAATTTCTGGACTCATTTAGAGCAAAAAGATTTATTATTTATTTTAGACATAGTTGACCTCATGTGTGGATTCAATATATATAATCCTAATAATACTGCTCTTTTTGCCTAACTGACTATCTTACACACATAAATTTAAGATTGAATATGAAGTGTGGAATCCACAGCCACAGGGTGAAAGATGAGATCTTGGATATTAGCTAAGTATGGAAGTTTACATACTTAAATCTGTTTTTCTCTCAGGGTTTTGCTGATTGAAGACAAAGCATTGAAAAGATACTGCCTATAATAGGCTTTGGCATAAAAATTGAATAAATTAATGAGTTGTATCTTGGCCAGCTTGGGCTGCCATAACACAATACCATAGACTGGGTGGCTTAAACAAAATAAATTTATTCTTATCATTTTGGAGGCTGGAAATCTAAGCTCAAGTGGTTGAATTCTGGAGAGGACCTTCTTTCTATCTTACAGACAACTGCTTTTTCACTGTGTCATCTCATGGCAGAGAGAAAAGGAACTTCAGTTTCTCTTTTTTCTCTTTTCTATATAAAGACAGTAATTTCATCAATAGCACCCCATCCTTAAGTTGTTGTTCAGTCACTCAGTCATGTCCCACTCTTTGTGACCCCATGGACTGCAGTACAGAAGGCTCCCCTGTTTTTCACTATCTCCTGGAGCTTGCTCAGACTCATGTCCATTGAGTTCGTGATGCCATCCAACCACCTCGTCCTCTGTCATCCCCTTCTCCTCTTGACTTCTATCTTTCCTAGCATCGGGGTCTTTTCCAATGAGTCAGCTTTTCATATCAGGTGGCCAAAGTTTTGGAGCTTCAGCTTCAGCATCAGTCCTTCCAATGAATATTCAGGACTGATTTCCTTTAGGATTGACTGGTTTGATCTCCTTGCAGCCCAAGGAGATCAAACCAGTCATCCAAAACTAATTATCTCCCAAAGACCCCATCTCTAAATACCATCACAGTAAGGAGTCTGGACTTCAGCACATGAATTTTGAGGGAACACAAACATTCAAGTCATAACCATCTGTCTGTGCCCCACCAACTCCGCTCAAAATTCTCATCCCTGTAGCATGCAAATTACATGCATTCCACTCCAACAGCCTCAAAACTTTTAATTCATTTCAGTATCAATTCTAAAGTCCAAAGTCTCAAATATATATATATATATATATATATATATATATATCATGTAAACCAGGTATAGTTGAAACTCAAGGTGTGATTAGTACTGAGGCAAAACTACCCTCCAGTTTTGAACCTATAAAGCCATATAAATCATGAGCTTCCAAAATCCAATGGGGGCCAATCCTAGGATATGCATTTCAATTCCTAGGTTACATGATCACTGTGAAATGTGTTTATATTGTTGAACATGTTAGCAGTTTGTTCTTTCGTATTCCACTGGGTGGTATATCAGATATTAAGCCTTAACTATTTTAATTTTTTTTTTTTTAGATATTTTCCTATTTGGGTTTATTGTAAATAACATTGCAGCAGATACTGTTGTATCAGTCTTTCAGGAACATGTGATGCCATTTTTTGTAGAGTATATGCTTGGGAATTAAACTGCTAGGTATAGAGTAGACACAAGTATAGACAAATAGATAGTCAAATAAAATTCCAGAGGACTTGTTTCAGTTTACAGTCCCACTAAATACATGGGTTCAAGCTGGTGTTAGAAAAGGCAGAGGAACAAGAGATCAAATTGCCAACATCCACTGGATCATCGAAAAAGCAAGAGAGTTCCAGAAAAACATCTATTTCTGCTTTATTGACTGTGCCAAAGCCTTTGACTGTGTGGATCACAATAAACTGTGGAAAATTCTGAAAGAGATGGGAATACCAGACCACCTGACCTGCCTCTTGAGAAACCTATATGCAGGTCAGGAAGCAACAGTTAGAACTGGACATGGAACAACAGACTGGCTCCAAATAGGAAAAGGAGTACATCAAGGCTGTATATTGTCACCCTGCTTATTTAACTTCTATGCAGAGTACATCATGAGAAACGCTGGGCTAGAAGAAGCACAAGCTGGAATCAAGATTGCCGGGAGAAATATCAATAACCTAAGATATGCAGATGACACCTCCCTTAGGGCAGAAAGTGAAGAGGAACTAAAAAGCCTCTTGATGAAAGTGAAAGAGGAGAGTGGAAAAGCTGGCTTAAAACTCAGCATTCAAAAAACTAAGATTATGGCATCTGGTCCCATCACTTCATGTCAGATAGATGGGGAAACAATGAAAACAGTGACAGACTATTTTCTTAGGCTCCAAAATCACTGCAGATGGTGACTGCAGCCATGAAATTAAAAGACGCTTACTCCTTGTAAGAAAAGTTATGACCAACCTAGATAGCATATTGAAAAGCAGAGACATTACTTTGTCAACAAAGGTTCGTCTAGTCAAGGCTATTGTTTTTTCTGTGGTCATGTATGGATGTGAGAGTTGGACTGTAAAGAAGGCTGAGCGCCAAAGAATTGATGCCTTTGAACTGTGGTGTTGGAGAAGGCTCTTGAGAGTCCCTTGGACTGCAAGGAGATCCAACCAGTCCATTTTGAAGGAGATCAGCCCTGGGATTTCTTTGGAAGGAATGACGCTAAAGCTGAAACTCCAGTACTTTGGCCACCTCATGTGAAGAGTCAACTAATTGAAAAAGACTCTGATGCTGGGAGGGATTGGGTGCAGGAGGAGAAGGGGACAACAGAGGATGAGATGGCTGGATGGTATCACTGACTCGATGGATGTGAGTCTGAGTGAACTCTGGGAGTTGGTGATGGACAGGGAGGCCTGGCATGCTGCGATTCATGTGGTCACAAACAGTCGGACACGACTGAGCAACTGAACTGAACTTAACTGAACTGAGAGTACATCATGAGAAATGCTGGACTGGAAGAAGCACAAGCTGGAATCAAGATTGCCAGGAGAAATAGCAATAACCTCAGATATGCAGATGACACCACCCTTATGGCAGAAAGTGAAGAGGAACTAAAAAGCCTCTTGATGAAAGTGAAAGAGGAGAGTGAAAAAGTTGGCTTAAAGATCAACGTTCAGAAAACGAAGATCATAGCATCTGTTCCCATCACTTCGTGGGAAATAGATGGGAAACAGTGGAAACCATGTCAGACTTTAATTTTTTGGGCTCCAAAATCACTGCAGATGGTGACTGCAGCCATGAAATTAAAAGACGCTTACTCCTTGGAAAAAAAGTTGTGACCAACCTGCTGCTGCTGCTGCTAAGTCGCTTTAGTCATGTCCAATTCTGTGAGACCCCATGGACAGCAGCCCACAAGGCTCCCCCATCCCTGGGATTCTCCAGGCAAGAACACTGGAGTGGGTTGCCATTTCCTTCTCCAAAGCATGAAAGTGAAAAGTGAAAAGTGAAAGTGACCAACCTAGATAGCATATTAAAAAGCAGAGACATTACTTTGCCAACAAAGGTCCATCTAGTCAAGGCTATAGATTCTCCAGTGGTAATGTATGGATGTGAGAGTTGGACTGTGAAGAAAGCTGAGTGCTGAAGTATTGATACTTTTGAACTGTGGTGTTGGAGAAGACTCCTGAGATTCCCTTGGACTGCAAGGAGATCCAACCAGTTCGTTCTAAAGGATATCAGCCCTGGCTGTTTTTGAAGGACTGAAACTCCAATACTTTGGCCACCTCATGCGAAGAGTTGACTCATTGGAAAAGACTCTGACGCTGGAAGGGATTGGGGACAGGAGGAAAAGGGGACAACAGAGGATGAGATGGCTGGATGACATCGCCAACTAGATGGACATGAGTTTGGGTGAACTCTGGAAGTTGGTGATGGATAGTGAGGCCTGGCATGCTGCAGTTCATGGGGTCACAAAGAGTTGTACACGACTGAGTGACTGAATTGAACTGAACTGAAATGATGCAAGAATATCTCAATTATTCATATTTTTCAGACTGTTGCTATGCTGTAAGATGAATCTGAAATATTCTGATCAGTTTGTAGTGGAAGTGTGTTTTGATAGTAATTTTAATTTCTCTCATGACTAATAATGTTCATTTTTATTTTGTATATTATATTGCAAAGTGATTGTTTAAGGTTTTGTCCATTTTGTGTTCTCTGTCTTCTTATTAATTTTATAATTGTTTTAGTATTATATAATGTGTACTTTTACTTATATATGTATGATCAATACATCTTCCCAAGCATTGGCTTGCCTCATTTGTCATTAATATTATCTTATGATTCATGTTTTTAATTTTAATGAAAATTTGTTGTTTTAAAAGATAGTTTACTAAACATTGTGTCTTGTTTAAGAAATCGTTGCTTACTCCAAGGGCATAAAGACATTTTTCTTCCTTATTTTGTCTTAAAGAGTTTTTTTCTTAATTTTATATCCTACAATTGAGTATATGCATCATCTCAAATTATTTTTATGTAAATTTCAAGAAAGGGTCTAGGCATTCTGTTTTTTTATGCATATCTAATTGCTCAGGCATAATTTATTGAAAAATGAAGTCCTTTCCCCAAAAAATCACAGTGTTTGCTTGCTTGTGTGTCTGTTTTATAAATAGTATGGCTGATTACATGGGGGGTGTGCAGTTAGCGGGCTTACTGTGAATATATTTTATTGATCTATAATGTCTATCCTTTTACCCATACTTACTATTTTATATACACTACCTTTTTAGAAAGTCTAGATATTAAATAATATAACTTCTCCAGCATTAATTTTGCTCATGATTGCCTTTCCCTTTCATACAAATTCTAGGAAACGTTAATCTCAACAAAAAGTTCCTGTTGGGATTTTGTTTGAAATTACATTATATCTATAGAACAATTTTGAGAGAATTGATGTCTTAAAAATATAGAGTCTTGTGTAGTATAAGCATGATATGGTGTTGCTTAGTCACTAATGTCGTGTCTGATCTTTGGGACCCGATGGACTCTAACCTACCAGGGTCCTCTGTCCTTGGGATTTCCGAGGCAAGAATATTAGCGTGGTTTGCCATTTCCTTCTCCAGGAGATCTTCCTGATCCAGGGATTGAACCCCAGTCTCCAGCATTGGCAGAAGGATTCTTTACCACCACACCACCTGGAAAGCCCCAAGCATGGTATACATTTTCATTTATTTAAGTCTTCTTTAATTTCTCTCAGTGATGCTTTGTCATTTTTATTGCAGAGATTTTACCTACCTTTCATTGGTTTGAATTCTAGATAATAGTGGCAGTTTAGTGCTGTATATAGTGTATATATATATGGGAGAAGGAAATGGCAACCCACTCCAGCATTCTTGCCTGGGAAATCCCATGGACAGAGGAGCCTGGTGGGGTCACAAAGAGTCAGACATGACTTAGCAACTAGAAACAACTATAGTATATATATAGTACAGGGTATTTTAAAATTGCATTTCCCCACTATTTTCTAATAATATAAAGAAATATATATATATACACTTATATGTGTGCATATATATGTCTTGTAAACAACAATCTTGCTATATTCATATGTTAATTTTAGGAGCTTGTAGATAGTCTAGTTGTACTTTTGTGTTATCAGTGAATATTGTCAATTTGAATTTCTTTTCCTAACTTTTTATGTCTTTATTTTATTTTATCTGCCTTATTGTACTGGCTAGAACTTCCAGTGTGAAGGAGTCTGGAATATACCACCCCCAAAACCTTTGGCATATTAATTATATTGAATTAAAGGTACTAAAGAAACAGCCTGTGAAACAGAGAATCTGATCCTTCTTTCTCCTCTTGAAGGCAGAAGACAAGTCTCTCATGTGAAAGATACCCTTCTTGTACCAGGAGGTTAGAAGACATTCTTCTCACAAAAGAAAGAATTTAGGGCTAAGAAGGTTATACAGTTAGCCTTCCATATCTGTGGGTTTTCTATCTATAGATTCAAGCACTTGAGATGGAAAATACTCCAAAAATTTTCCAAAAAGCAAAACTTGAATTTGTCAAGAATCAGTAGCTATTTGCATTACCACATATATTTTATTTACAACTATTTATGTATCATTTACATTGTAAAAGATATAATAATTAATCTGGGAGTGATTTAAAGTACACTAAAGGATGTAGGTAGGTTATAGGCAAACATTATACCATTTTTATAAGAAACTTGAGTTGTCACAGATTTTGGTGTCTACAGGGGCCCTGAAACCAATTTCCCATGAATACTGAGGGACACTTGTATGAACAAACATTATCCATCTCACCCTTATTTTTCCAGCTACTTCTTCACCATTTGCTACACTTAGAACAAATCCCTTTGTCTTGTCAATTCTTCAAGGATTTATTGTTTCTTTGTCTAAAAGTTATAAAAGCTTCCCGTTCTAGTCACTTCTTTGGGTTTTCATTCTCTTGTGAAGGCTCCCTTGAAATGTAAATAATTCAATAAAATGTGTATGCTTTTCCCCTATAATCCCATTTTATGTCAACTCAATTCTTAGGCCCAACTAGAGAGCCAAACGGAGAAGGTAGTGGCACCCCACTCCAGTACTCTTGCTTGGAAAATCCCATGGACGAAGGAGCCTGGTGGGCTGCAGTCCATGGGGTCGCTGGGAGTCGGACACGACTGAGCGACTTCACTTTCACTTTTCACTTTCATGCATTGGAGAAGGAAATGGCAACCCACTCCAGTGTTCTTGCCTGGAGAATCCCAGGGATGGTGGAGCCTGGCGGGCTGCCGTCTATGGGGTTGCACAGAGTCGGACATGACTGAAGTGACTTAGCAGCAGCAGCAGCAGAAGAGAGCCAAAAATGATGGTGTTTTTCTCTCTTCTATAGGTACAATGTTAACTTGAATGAGTGATAGTGAAACTCCTGTTTTATTTATAATCTTAGAGGAAAAGTATTTAAAACTCCACCATTAAGTTTCATGTTAACTGGAGGATAGTTGATGCTCTTAACTCAAGAACTTTAAGTAATTGACATATATATACTGTCACGTGTGAAATAGCTGGTGAGAAGTTGTTGAACAGCACAGGGAGCCCAGCCTGTTGCTCTATGATGACCTAGAGAGATGGGATTGGGGGAGGGGAGGGAGGCTCAGAGGGAAAGAATATATGTAAAATTATGACCGATTCATGTTGTAGAACAGAAATGACACAATACTGTAAAGCAATTGTCCTCCAATTAAAAAATAAATTTAATAAAAAATCATGAAATAATTTAATGTAAGTAAATAAAATTATAGCATCCACCTTAAAAAATGATTTGTTAATTTCCTCAGTTTAAAAAATGAACAGATTCTTGAAATTTAGTTTTATGTATATTGAGACAGTTGTATCAATTTTGTACTTTATTCTGTTTTGTTGTGGGATTAATTCTTCCTTTTATATTCTTTTATGTTTTTTTCATTCTTTTTTCCTCTTTGTACTTTACTCTGAATATTCTTTTTTATTTTTAATTTTATTTTATTTTTAAACTTTACAAAATTGTATTAGTTTTGCCAAATATCAAAATGAATCCACCACAGGTATACATGTGTTCCCATATTCTTGAGTGCCCTATCTTTGGGTTCACTGAAGTTATGTTTTTGTATGTGTTCAGTCTACTGTAAAACTCATCCAATGAGTTTTAAATATCAAAAATTTTATAAGATTAAAAAACTGGAAATTTTCTTTTTATCCATTCTTGGTTTTTTCCTCTATCCTCTTCTGGTAAATAATCTGCCTACCAATGCAGGAGACTTGGGTTTCATCTCTGGGTAGGAAGATGCCCTGGACAAGGAAATGGCACCCTACTCCAATATTCTTGCCTGGAAAATTCCATGGACAGAGGAGCCTAGTGGGCTCACAAAGACTAGGGGTCACAAAGAGTAGGACACAACTGAGTGTGCACACTCAAGCACTATCCTATTTATACCTATTAATGAGTATTAATTTATTAGTACTTCTTCATGACTATTATTAAGTTTTAACTATGTTTCAGAGATTGGGTGTATAGGAACTATCACGACTCTGGGTAATTTTATTTTCTAGTGCGACTCTTTTATTTCCCTGAATAAGCAGAATTAGAGGTTGATTACCTAAATTCAGTGAGCATTTGGGACATAGAGTGCTGTATTACAGGTCTGATGAAGTTCCACCTGCCTCTCTTGTTTCCTGAGCATGGGTTTCACACTGAGAATCTGGCAGCTCTGGCTCTCCCTAGCCCTGTCAACCCTTTAGAGAGCTGGGCTTTTATTCATTAATCTCCCACTCGCTATGCTTCCAAATTTGGTGACTGTCTTGAGGGAGAGGCCATCGTACATTTGCTATAGAAGATTTCAAGAGAATAAATGTACCATGGGGAAACAGGCTGCACATTTAGACCTTTTTAAATTTCCAAGTTGCTGTGCCAACTCATGTCTCTCTGTCTCTGACTGTGGGCCAAAGCTCGATACATAGCCCACATCTAGAACCAGGAAATAACCCCAGGAAAAGAAACCACTTCTGATAGAGTGTTTGCATAAGAAAGGCTATTTACTCTGTGAAATTTTGGTTCATATAATTCTGTTTTCTTACATAGCTCTATTCATTGTCTTTGAAAATATGATTTGCAATATCTCTGGCATTTTAAAATAGTGCAGTAGGAGAATGACCAGCCATTCCTTATTACATGCAAATTAGAATCAGATTCTCTTCTGATAATTTAACGTAATACACTAATTTTGTTCAAATATGTGCAACAATAGATTTGACATGAATGTGAACCCTGTATTAAGGAGTTCTGAATGATTCTATTTATTTCATTTTATCATTGTCTCAAAATAAAACAACTTTTTCTCAACATAATAATATGTGAGCATACCAATATAAAAAGTAGGCTGACTGATTCCAAAATACTCCTACACCACAGCAGATATTTTGTGCATGTTTTATATCCATAATTAGTAAATTTTCAGTTCAAAACTCACCAAGAGTATTGAAAATATTATAACCCAATTTTTTTTTTTGTTTTTTAACTAAGAAGACTCTATCTACCAACAGCATAAACACATGCATCCACCCAAATTCCAAAATTCAAAGTAGCTTAATGTATTTTAAGGTTATAGGGAATTAATTTCCACATGTGCAATAGTTATTTTTTATTTGGACATGTAGTAGATAAAGATCAAGAAAGATTTAAGTTAAGAGATGATATAAAAATGTTGAAGCAAATGAAACTGGAACTGGATAAGATAACCAACAATTAAAAGAACATTTAGACATGTATTTTATATGGAATGTGTACAGTTCAGTGAAATATGAATAAAGTTTTAACTATTTGACAAATAGTCCCTTTTAAGTTTTCTTTTTCTAAGTTGAGTAAAATAATCTGTAAAAAACCTTACATTAATTTAGATAAATTTTTGTATGGGATTAACTGAAGTGAGCAAAGGCAAATACTTATTTGTATGCTTAAAGTCAAGGAAGATAATAATGCTTTTCCATATCAAACCTCTTGACATCTAGCTTAGATTATTTGTTAATATTAACTGGAGTAGAAATTATTTTTCTATTAGAGATGAATTCACTTCTTATACCTAGAGTTTCACTAATCTTGGTAAAAAAGTACCAAAAATTGGAAATTAAATAGAAAATAATTTTTTAAATTTTCCTTACTGTGTTTCAATTTCCTAATCGATTTATTTAACATCTTTCACTTTTTCTCTGGATGCTACAGATTCTGCTACTATTTCAGGGAGTAGTTTGGCAGACATAAAACGTTCTCTGATCGTCTTGTATTAGCAGTGGCTTTCAGAATTCAATCATTCAGAAAAACATTTTTTAAGTATCTTTAAACTACATGTCGGAGAAGGCAATGGCACCCCACTCCAGTACTCTTGCCTGGAAAATCCCATGGACAGAGGAGCCTGGTAGGCTGCAGACCATGGGGTCGTGAAGAGTCGGACACGACTGAGGTACTTTACTTTCACTTTTCCCTTTCCTGCATTGGAGAAGGAAATGGCAACCCACTCCAGTGTTCTTGCCTGGAGAATCCCAGGGACAGGGGAGCCTGGTGGCCTGCCGTCTATGGGGTCGCACAGAGTCGGACACGACTGAAGCGACTTAGCAGCAGCAGCAAACTACATGTCCCTGAGTTTATCAAGGGAGAAAGACTCTCCTTCTCTTTCACTAAAGTGCTTTCTGAAGGAAAACAGCTTAAAAATTAGTGAAATGAATTTTAGGTAATGTTTCCTTATAAAGTTCATCCATCCCTGAAAAACAGTGTGCCGTAATGGGAAAATATTTTCAGCATCTCTGACTTCAAACGTTCATATAGTAACTATCATGTGCCAGTTCCTACTTTAGGATCCTAATATATAATCAGTGAAATAAGGAGACAATCATTTTTGCCCCCATAGAGTTTATTTAGCTTGAAGTGAAGTGAAGTCTCTCAGTCGTGTCTGAATCTTAGCGATCCCATGGACTGTAGCCTACCAGGCTCCTCTGTATATGGGATTTTCCAGGAAATAGTACTGGAGTGGATTGCCATTTCCTTCTCCAGGATATCTTCCTGACCCAGGGATTGAACCCTGGTCTCCCATATTGTAGACAGATGCTTTACCGTCTGAGCCACCAGGGAAGTCTTTTTATTTAGCTTATGCTAAAGCAATTACTTTTAGGAAATAGTGTGTGCTTATTCACTTCAGTTATGTCCAACTCTACACAACCCTATGGACCATAGCCTGCCAGATTCCTCTGTCCATGGGATTCTCCAGGCAAGAATACTGGAGTGGGTTACTATTCCCTCCTCCAGGGGTTCCTCCTGACAGGAACTGAACCCATGTCTCTTGTATCTCCTGCACTGGGAAGTGGGTTCTTTACCACTAACACCACCTAGGAAGCCCTTAGGAAAATGGTATTTGCTATCAAAAAATCAAAGATTTTTTCATTAATAATTATATAACATGACTGATTCTGCTGTCATGTAATACCATGAATGATATTACACCAAGTCATAAACTATCTTCATTTTTTCACAAATAAATATTAGATGCCTAGAAATTATTTTAAAGGACAATTTAATGCAATGCAAGATAATATATCTGTTAAGGAGATCATAAGTTAACTCTTTTTATGCAGTGCTTAATTTCAGGAAAGGTGCATGAAATTCAAAGATACCTTTCTATATATAAAGAAATCCCTCGTGAACTTGAAGTTTAAGCAATAAATGGAACGCTTCATGAAGACAAACTCTCATCTTGAAGAAAAGCATCAATGAATATGACTGCGATTATATTGTTGCTGCTAAGTCACTTCAGTCGCGTCCGACTCTGTGCGACCCCATAGACGGCAGCCCACCAGGCTCCTTCGTCCCTGGGATTCTCCAGGCAAGGACACTGGAGTGGGTTGCTATTTCCTTCTCCAATGCAGGAAAGGGAAAAGTGAAAATGAAGGCACTCAGTCGTGTCCAACTCTTAGAGACCCCATGGACTGCAGCCTACCAAGCTCCTCCATCCATGGGATTTTCCAGGCAAGAGTACTGGAGTGGGGTGCCATTGCCTTCTCTGACTTATATTGTTGCTTCAGTCATTTTGTTAGTGCAGTTAGAACTCCCTTCCCTTGATTGATTTTTAATAAATTTCCCTATTCATGTAATAGAATCATAAATTTGGATAGTCTTTTCAGTTCAGTTACAGATCTAAACTGAATGATTAGGAAGAAATGTATGTACCAACAATCATGCCTATCATTTTGGTGAATATGAACTTAGCTATTATTTTTTTGATTGATTTCTAGTAAAAGTGCATTTTCTTGTAAAAATAAATTGAGAGGGCTTCTTTAAAAGCCCAGCTTTAAAGCAACTGCTAACCCTAAAATTATTACTGACATAACTAATTAAATATAAAAAGGCCAGAAACCCATTTTACTATCAACAGCTAGGGACAGATGCCATCTATAGGCCAAAAATATCAAGACATTTCTCTAAGACATAATGCAGATGAGGAGAGTTTGACAATGGTCTTAGGGTTGATTCACTCAATTCCACTGTTAGAACAACATTATGAACAAATAGATATAGATTACTTTGGCAGATTCCCACCAACACTTCTTACATTGTAGAGCTAAGAGGAAAGTGATAATTAATATAATTGAGGACCATATTTTGTAGTACTTGCTTTCTTTTAATATGGATTTCATTTGTAGCAGTTGAAAATAGCAGCCAAAACCCACTCTGCCTTCTTACACTTTCACATTTCAATTCTCTCAGGTTTTCAGACATCTGAATGGGAGTATCTACTTATGACACCAAAATATGTACACACTTTAATGTTTCTCTCATCCCCTTTTATCTGAATAAGAACAATTTAGGGGGTGGCATACAACAAAATCAAACACAAACTTTTATAAGCTACAAGCAAATAGTCAAAGAGATCAATGCCTACAAGATCTTCTTCATAAGAACATGAAAATGTGAGAAATGTTGCTAGAATTTTTAAATGCTATAATTCAAAATAAAGAAAACTCATATAAATCAAAGCTAGAATTCAGTAAAAAAAATCATTTATATTCTTAAATTTTAAGCTATTTTAACATAATGCCTATGAGGTAAAAAATGATCATAAGAATAGAATTATCTGTCTTAATAGCCTTTAATATGGTGATGACATTTTTAGATAAAACACCAAAGGCTTGGTTGGCTCATGAAAAAATTGATAAGCTGGACTTGAGTAAAATTATGTTTCCACTCTGTGAGAAACAATGCCAAAAGCATGAGAAGACAAGACACAAACCGGGAGAAAATATTTTCAAAAAACACATCTGATCAAAGACAGTATCCAAAATATACAAAGAACTCTTAAAACTCAATAGTAAGAATGCAAACAACTTAATTAAAAAATGGACCAAATCCCTTCATCAGACTCTCACCAAAGTAGATATACACATGGTAAGTTGGTATATGAAAAGGTACTCCACATTATAGGTCATCAGGGAAATGAAAATGAAAACTATGAGCTACCATTACACAGTGGCCAAAATCCAGAAAGGTGACAACACCCAACTGTTGACAGGAATGTGGAGCAATAGGAACTCTCATACACTGCCGGTGGGAAGGCAAATGGGCATAGCCACTTTGGAAGTTTGGGGCTTTTTTTTTTAACAAAATTAAACATATTCTCATCAGAGTGATTCAGCTATCATGCTCCTTAATATTTATCCAAAGACATGTTTACAAGAGTGTTGTGCAAAACTGCCAAATCTTGGAAGTAAACAATATGTCCTTCAGGAGGAAAAGAGATAAATTGTGGTATATATGGACAATGGAGTATCATTCAGAGCTAAAAGAAATGCACTAACAAATAATTAAAATACATGGAGGAAACTTAAATATGTGTGTACTGTGTTTGTGTGTGTGAGAGAGAGTCTTTTCCGACTCTTTCCAACCCCACCAGGCACATCTGCCCATGGGATTTTTCAGGCAAGAATACTGGAATGGCTTGCCATTTCCCACTCTAGGGGATCTTCCTGACCCCGGGGTCGAACCCCAGTCTCCTGCGCTGCAGGTGGATTCTTTACCACTGAGCCGCCTGAAATGCACTTAAATGCATATTACTAAATGAAAGGAGCATCCTGTAAAGGCTGCCTACTATCAGTTCAGTTCAGTTCAGTCGCTCAGTCGTGTCCGACTCTTTGCGACCCCATGAATTGCAGCATGCCAGGCCTCCCTGTCCATCACCAACTCATGGAGTTCACCCAGACTCACATCCATCGAGTCAGTGATGCCATCCAGCCATCTCATCCTCTGTCGGCCCCTTCTCCTCCTGCCCCCAATCCCTCCCAGCATCAGAGTCTTTTCCAATGAGTCAACTCTTTGCATGAGGTGGCCAAAGTACTGGAGTTTCAGCTTTAGCATCATTCCTTCCAAAGAGATCCCAGGGCTGATCTCCTTCAGAATGGACTGGTTGGATCTCCTTGCAGTCCAAGGGACTCTCAGGAGTCTTCTCCAACACCACAGTTCAAAAGCATCAATTCTTCGGCGCTCAGCTTTCTATAAGGCTGCCTAAATGACACTACGGAAAGCACAAAAACTATAGAGACAACTTAAAAATTCAGTGATTACCAGGGATTGAGGGTGGGGAGGGGTACATAGAGTAGAGAAATATACCTGATTACTTCTTCCAATTTCATATAATATGTAGATTTGATTAGCATTGTATCAATGCCATTTTTGTTGATGTTAAACTAGGTAAGAATAGGACAACACACCACTAGAGATTTACCTCCAGTCAATAACTCTAATATATTAACTTAAAATCATTTACCTAAATGTTGATCAATTAATTTAGTTGAGTGTCCAACTTTCTAAGCATTTCTGCCAGGAAAGTTGGAGGACTTGAAGGAATAAAAGTCTTTTAAAAAGATATTTCCCTTTTCTAGACTGTATTTCTAGACCAACTTTTCCTCAAGTCAGTGTTCACACAGCAGAGGCATGCTGAAAGCCACTTAGTGGTAGGCAGAGGAGATGAACAGAGATGCATCTATGGACCATATGTCCACTTTTTTGATTTTTATAAGTACAGAGCATCTAACACTTTCAGTGTCATTCCCCATCATTTAAGGGAACAGTCTTACATTTGACTTGCTCATTTTACCTGAGCAGTCTTAAAGTAAGAACCTGGTTCTTGTTTCATATAAATAAATGATGACATCACAAATGTCAATACTGGGGAAGTTTCTACCCTTTGAGTGCTGAGAAAGTTTGACGACAGCCTAGGGCAACAAAAGAGAAGTTCAGGAGTAACTGCTGGGAATTTCCTTCCAGCAATTTGTTGTCAAATACATTGATGTGGCAGCCCAAATGACTCCAAAACTGCTTGTTCCAATGACAAGAGCAACAAAGCGCTCATTTCCAATTACCAAGGGGTTTTAAAGTGTAAACTGTATCCCTCTTCTGTCAGCTGCTCAGAAACCTGGAAAAGGAAATCAGCAACATTTCAACACAAAATTGTTCGACATTGTTGCATGCTTTAGGTAGCATTCTAGACATTGTACAGTTGGTGAATAAAATGTTAACAGCATGTTTGAGATATTGTTTCTTGTGTGATGGATTTTGCTTATAATATTCCAACATTTCTGAAATCAAAGGTCACATTTAGAGAAATTGTTCAAGTGATATAAGCAAGAGTCACCCAACATATTTTTAAACTGGGATAAAGGTACGTTTAAAACATCTTCTTAGAGAGGAAGCAACTTCTTGTAATTTTAAATCATATGTAGAAAAATGATAGACTTAAAACACACTGTAATTTGGTGACCTGAGAGTTAATTCTGGTTTCAGATTTTATTATTTTTTAACTAGGTTTCTTTATGTTGGTTTTGTTTTTTGTTTGTTTGTTTCTTACTTTAGGGTGATGATATAACACAAGTGTAATTAGGAAGAGTTGACAACATTGAAAAAAACTGTTTAGATTTTGTGTTCAGATACTTAATAACTCACATTCTCTTGATAATTTCCTGTACATATTATATATATATATATATATATATATACACACATACATATATACATATGCCTTACATTGACAGATTTGGTGTAGAAGTGGTTAATATCCACCTAGGACATAAGGCGATATATTCACTGAACTGCAAATTTTTGCCTCTCTAACAAACTCAAATTTAGCATGCAGCTTTGTTAAGTATGGAGTCTTTAATCTATAGTTAGCATTTTCATTTGTTTTCAGATTCTTTTAAAAGTTCCCTTTTGATTTCTTCTTTGACTCATTGGTCATAGCATGGGCTGTAGCTGAGAAAAATTGAAGAAGTGTTGGTCAAATGGTATAAACTTCCAGTTAGAATATGACTAAGTTCTGGGGATCTAATACACTGCATTGGGTTTGCATGCTTAAAAATTGCTAAGAAAATAGATCTTAAATATTCTCACCACAAAAAAGAAATGATATGGTAATTAAAAGTGATGCTAGAGATGTTAGCTAGGGCTGTGGTGGTAATCTTATTGCAATATAAAAGTGTATCAAATAAACATGTTATATGTCTTTAACTTATACACTGTTTTATGCCAATTATACCTCAATAAGGCTGGGAAGAAACAGAGTTAACAGTGAATCTCACTAAAAAATAGGCACATAGAATCAAATATATGCTCTTGAATTACCTGTATCTCTCATATGATATAGAAAGAACAGAGAAAGGAAATAAATATACCTACATTTTTGCCTTATTTTTGCACTTTTTTGAACCCAGTTAAGGAAATTGATTTTCAGAGAAGGCACTATCAAAGAAGAGGAAAAGCACTGTAATTGGAATCTGTATTTTCTGGTTTGACTTTCTATGATCTTGTCAATACTGGATAATAAATGTTTGAGTAATTTTTCCAAGTAATGGAGAAATGTTTGCAAATTAATTTCTAAAAAATACATAGTCCTTCTGTATATCTTAAAACTATCTTTGTTTTACAAAATGATTTTATTTTTGATCCAGTTCTAGGATCCCACCCAAGGTATACAATACATTAATAGTCATGTGTCCTTAGGCTCCTTTTTGTTGTGACAGTTTCTTAGGGTTCCCTGATTTTGATGACCTTGACAGCTTTCAGCCGTACTGGTCAAGTACTTTGTAGGCTGTTCTTCTATTGAGATTTATGTGGCATTTTTCTCATGATTAGCCTGGGGTAATGGGTTTTGGGGAGGAAAAACACAGAGGTAACCTGCCATTCTCATCAAATCATATCAAAGGTGTATTCTAGCAATGTGATTTATCACTGTTGCTGTTGAACTTGATAGACTGGCTGAGGTAGTGTTTATCAGGTTTCGCATTAAATTTACTCATCCTTCCCCCCTCCCCATTTTCTATACTGTAATCTTTAGAAGGAAGCTATTACTCTCAGCCAATGTTGAAGGAGTGGGGAGTTATGCTTCTCTTCCTTGGGCAGAGTTTCTATATAATTTATTTGGCATTATTTTGCACTTGAGATTTATCTGTTGTCCCACATTCATTTATCTATTTAATAATTTATTTATATAATTATGGATTTCTATGGATAGTAATCTATTTAATAATTTATTTACAAAGTATGTATTTTACTTAAGTATGTAATTTATTTGCATAAGTATTATATTTATTCTGTGCTCTAGGTTATAGTCCAATACTCATTTATTACTGCTATAAGATGTTCCACGCTCATCTTATACACTTCTTGCTCCACACCTAAATTCAATGATTTCTTCAAGGAACCCTGACCCTTATATTATAAACTAAGATCTTATTAGAAACTAAGATCTTGGTGCTAGGTGTTTTTTTGCTACTGGGAAACTACTTCCTTCAGGCCCTGTTAGGTTACAGAGCAAGGGGATATATAGTACAGTTATAGTATAGTTATTTTTACTGAATACACTTCATACAAAATTATTATAAAATACTTACTATATTCTCAGACAGTAAAAAATCTGCCTGCAATGCAAGAGACCTGGGTTTGATTCCTGGGTTGGGAAAGTCCCCTGGAGAAGGGAATGGATACCCACTCCAGTATTCTTGCTGGAGAATTCCATGGACAGAGGACCCTTGTCAGGAAGCATTTAACAGGAGGTTTCCTGTGTGCTGTTTTGGATCTGTCAGGAATTCTCTGTTCCTTATTAATTCCTGAATATTCAGGAATTAAAAGGAGAGGCAAGCCTCTCCCTGGGGCTGAGGAATCCAGGGATTTCCTTTGTTAGTTTTTCTATATGGTGATAAGTACCATCTTCCTTTTTATGAACCATATGGTAAAAGTGATTATTTACAACGCTCTCTCTCTCTTTAGTATGGATTACCTATGTTTTGTAAGCCTGGAATTGTAATCTTTATCTTTGCTGAGAATAATTACAGTTATATACACCATGTTGATTAAAACACCTCTGCTCCATCAGAGCTTTTGTCTCCGTGTCTTTCTCTCTCTCTCTCTCTCTCTCTCTCTCTCTTTCAGGCTGATCCCCTGGAACACAGAGGTCCTCTGGGTTCACTTTCCTGCCTGGGCTTCTAAGACCCTCTTAAGAAGGCGCTCTGTGCCTTCACCCCGTCAAGAGGGCACCTGAGGCCTTCGTGAACAGAGCAAGCCCCATGCCAGGGGCTTTATTGGCTTTCTGCGTAAACCAAGGAATATCAGCCTCTTTCTCTCTCCTTTACTTTCTTATCGGTCGACTCCGGACCACCAGGTTCCAGTCCATTAAAAGACCTCAACAAACCCTGTGTGGGGCTACAGTCCACGGGGTTGCAAAGAATCAGACACTACTGAATGACTAACACTTTTTGTGCTGCACATTACATCCTTGTAATTTATTTATTTTACACCTAGCAGTTTGTACCTCTTAATTCCCTTTGTCTATTTTGCTCCTCACCCAGCCCCCTCTACCCTCTGATAATCATTAGTTTGTTCTCTGTATTTATTTTTCCCGTTTTGCTCTATTTGTTTTCTGTTTTGTTCTATTTGTTCACTTGTTTTATTTTTCAGATTCCATAAGTAAGTGAAAAAACAGTATTTGTCTTGAATTTCTTGTATTATAAGGGCATTTATCTCATTCATGAGGGCTCTGCCTCAATATTTAATCACTCTCAAAGACCCTACTTCCTAAAACCATCATACTGGGCATTAATATTCCACCATATGAATTTGAAGGGGCGGGGAACACAATCATTCAGACCATATAAATCTTCCCTGTATACCTAGAATAAATCCAACTAGATTGTGATTTATAGTCTTATTATGCTTTGCTAAGGAGAAGGCAATGGAACCCCACTCCAGTACTCTTGCCCATGGACGGAGGAGCCTGGTAGGCTGAAGTCCATGGGGTTGCGAAGAGTCGGACATGACTGAGTGATTTCACTTTCACTTTTCACTTTCATGCATTGGAGAAGGAAATGGCAACCCACTCCAGTGTTCTTGCCTGGAGAATCCCAGGGACAGCAGAGCCTGGTGGGCTGCCATCTATGGGGTCGCACAGAGTCGGACACGACTGAAGCAACTTAGTAGCAGTAGCAGCAGCAGCATGCTTTGCTGAATTTGATTTGCTAATACTTTGTTAAAGATTTTTCATCTTTATGAAAGATGTTTGTTTGTTTGTTTGTTTGATGTCCATGTGGTTTTGTTACTGGGATAAGATTGGCTTCATAGAATGAGGTAGGAAATGTTACCTCTGCTTCTGTTTTCTGGAAGAGATGGTGGAGAATTTGTATTGTTAAATGTCTGGTAGAATTCATCACTGAAATAATCTGGGCAATATGTTGCCTTTTTAAATATTATTTATTATCTATTCAATTTCTCTTATAGACACAGGGCTATTATTACCTGCATTTCTCCTTACATGAGTTTCAGTAGTTTGTGACTTTCAAAGAATTAGTTGATTTCATCTAAGTTATCAAAATTGTAGACATAGTTGCCTACAAAATATTTTTTACTCTTCTAAATGTTCATAGGGACACTCCTAATGATCCCTCTTTCATTTTTAATTCTTGTAATTTGTGTATTGTTTTTCTCTCCTTTCTTTTTGGTTAGCTTGGCTAGAGGTTTATTAATTCTATTAATTTTTTCAAAAAAACAGATTTTTATTTAATTAATTTTTTCTATTTTTTCCTATTCACTAATTTGTGCTCTACTTTTTATGATTTTAATTTTGCTTGTTTTATGCTTAACACCCTCTTCCTCTAGTTTCCTAAGATGGATTTCAAGTTATCTTTGTATTATAGATCTTAAGTTTAATTACACTGTGGTTTGAGAACATACTTTGTATGATCTCTTTTGTTTTAAATTCGTTCATGTATGTTTTATGGCTCAGAATGTGATCTATTTGGTGATTGTTCCATACATTCTTGAGAAGAATGTGTATTCTGCCACTGTTGGACTAAGTATTCTATAAATATAAATTTGATTATTATTTTTATTATTGAATTTGATTAATAGAACTGCTTCATCTACTATATTCTTTCTGATTTTCTTTCTCCTCTGGGTAACAGACACTTAAAGATGGTGTAGATATCTCTAAGTATGATGGTGAATTTGTCCATATCATCTTTCAGTTCTATCAGTTTTTGATGCTTTGTTAACTGTGTACATATTTAGCATTATCATGTCTTCTTAAAGAATTGACTCCTTTAGTATTATGATATGTTTATGTATTATCCTTGATAATAATTTTATTCTGAAGTCTGTTTTATCTGAAATTATTATAGCTACCCTAGATTTCTTTTATTGTTGTCAGTGTATAGCTATCTTTTACTATCCAAGTCTTAATATTTAAAGCAGTTTATTGTAGGTAGCATACAGCTTGGTTTTGCATTTTAACTCACCCAGATACCTGACTTTCAACTGGTGTAACTTAGTCATTCACATTTAAAGCATTTGTTGATATAATTATATTAATACTGACCATGTTTATAACTTTTCAGTTTGTTGATCATTATAATTTTCTTTCTTTTATCTCTTTCTCCTCTTTTTATGATTATAATTGAGCATTTACAGGATTCTATTTTATCTCTTTTTCTTGTCATATTCATTTTACTTCTTTAAAAAACAATTAGTGCTTTTGCTAGAGGCTACAATATATATTTTTGCATAATCTAAATTCAAAAAGCACTATATACCCTACTATGGTTCATAACATTGCTGTCTTTGATTTCACTTCTCTGTTCACTACAATTACCAAAACATTACTACTACATTGCTACTAAAATCACTTTAAACATTTATTTCTAAGTAAACTAAGAATAAGAAAATACTTTATTTTAGTTTCATTTATTCTTTTCCTGTGCTCTTATTTCCTCTGTTCTATGATGTATTCTAAAAACTGTAATTGATTTTTAGTTTCCTTAGCTTTTTACTGTTATAAAGTTAATAATTATGACTTTTAAGCTCTATATGTTGATGTTAAAACAGTGTCCTATATGTTTCCTTTTAAAAAACATATTACTTGAGAACTAACATATTCTTTTTCCCATTTTTCTTTTCACCAATTGTTTTTAGAAGAAAAAAACAATTCCACTTTAGAAGAAAGTGCATTAGAAAGAAAGTGCATTTAGAAAAAAGTGCTGTATCTATCATCAATCCTGATTTATTATAATATATTGCATAGATATTTAAAAAATCAAGCACTGAAAATAAAGAGATGATCATAAATATTAATGGCAACAAAATCTCCCTTTATCCAGGGCTCATATCCAGGGCTTCCTACTATCTATTCCATCTCCTGAAGCAGCACATTTACACTGTTCTACTTTTTATGTTTAAATATATTTGGGGGAAATTTTTAATACATCTTTTTGCTCAATTATAATAACGTTATTCAAAGTGAATTTAACATTTACAGTTTTATGCTCATCATAATTTCTAAAAATGCTATTTTAAATAATACATGTTTTAAGAATGCAGTTTTAAATAATACATTAACTTTTTAACTGTCTACCTGAAAATATAAAGAGGGATATAGTTTTTCAAAAGTATTCTATGGGTCATGAAAGAAAGGGCAAAATACTATGGATGCCTTTAGGTTTTTTTAAAGTTAGAATCAGAGTCCATATCTAAGATTGCTAATATCATACATTTCAGTTCAGTTCAATTCAGTACGGTCACTCAGTCATGTCCGACTTTGCAACCCCATGAATTGCAGCACGCCAGGCCTCCCTGTCCATCACCAACTCCCAGAGTTCACCCAAACTCATGTGCATCGAGTCGGTAATGCCATCCAGCCATCTCATCCTCTGTCATTCCCTTCTTCTCCTTCCCCCCATCCCTCCCAGCATCAGGGTCTTTTGAAATGAGTCAACTCTTTGCATGAGGTGGCCAAAGTATTGGAGTTTCAGCCTCAGCATCAGTCCTTCCAATGAACACCCAGGACTGGTCTCCTTTAGGATGGACTGGTTGGATCTTCTTGCAGTTCAAGGGACTCACAAGGGTCTTCTCCAGCACCACAATTTAAAAGCATCAATTATTTGGCACTCAGCTTTCTTCACAGTCCAACTTTCACATCCATACATGACCACTGGAAAAACCATAGCCTGGACTAGACATACCTTTGTTGGCAAAATAACATCTCTGCTTTTTAATATGCTATCTAGGTTGGTCATAATTTTCCTTCCAATGAGTAAGCATCTTTTAATTTCATGGCTGCAATCACCATCTGCAGTGCATTTAGAGAAAAACAACCCTAAAAGATTCATATAAAAATCAGTAAGTAATCTATTGATGATCACACTGATAGGACAGAAATATTAAGAAATATATATTAATAGTAAGTTGTATGTTCTGCTGGATCGGCAACAGATATTTACCATATAAGGAAGTGGTACATGTCCTCTCGGATCCCAGAGTATCCTTACTACTTACATATGTTCTCTAGTGCTTACAACTCCAATTGTAGTCTACAAACCATATGAATTAGCATCTTAGGAGCATGTGAAAATCTCAGTCCCTAATTCGGATGATTTCCAAGCACGATAAAGTTTGAGATGAAGGCATTAACTTTTTCCCTCCCTCTCTAGCTCCTTTCTTCTTCCATCCCTCCCTCTTTCTCTTTCTTTCCTTCCTTCTTTCCTTTATTTTTAAATCTCACTTCCACTCAAAAATACAATTTGAGTGAGCAAATGTCCTTTCTGCTTCATTCTCTGTTCATCTTACTTCAGGGACTAGGTCCGTGTCTGCTACATAGCAGGTGCTCTGTAATGAATTTTTATGTTGTGCTGTGTTAAGTTGCTTCAGCATGTGTCCAACTCTTTGTTGGATCGTAGCCCTGTGGAGCGTAGCCCACCAGGCTCTTCTGTCCATGAGATTCTCTAGGAAGGATATTGGATTGGGTTGTCATGCCCTCTTCCAGGAATTACTTGTTATATGATCTTTCATAAAATGAAATCCAAAGATAGGCAGTTCTACTCTGGCAAAGTCAGCAACATCACAATAAATTTAGATTTTCGTTCCTATCTTTTTGCTTTGCCATTCTCAACAACTTAATTTCCTTGAGGCTATCAATTGACCTCAAATTCACCTATCATCCTCACACATTATTGTTCAAAAACTTCAGAAGAAAAAAAGACCTTTCTTATAGCTTCATTTAAAGATGAAGAAAACTTTCCTCAAAGCACCCCCTTTCTAAGAATTCTTCTCTTAATTAATTGACCAGATTGTTTCACATTCTCCTCTTTAAATTAAACACTCATAAGGAAATCACTGTCTTTGATCCAGAGCACTGTTTGGCAAACTCTGGTCCAAGGACCAAACGTAACCTGTTGCTTATTTTGTATAACCTGCAACAATACTTTTAATAATTTAAATGGTTCTAAAAATAAGTATAGTGTTTGAAAATTATGGAAATTCTAATGTGATGATTTGTTATAGGTGTATCCTATACCTACAGAATTGTATCCCCTAACAGATAGGCTAAAGTCCCAACCCTTGTACTGGGAGACTAATCTTATTTGGAAATAGTATCTTGAAATATGTAATTAGTTAAGATAAGATCATACTGAATTAGGGTGGGTCTAAAATTCAGTGACTTGTTTCCTTGTAAGAAGAGCAGATTTTAGAGATACAGACACACATGGAAGGAAGAGAATAATGTAGAAATGCGGGCAGAGATTGGTGTGCTGCACCTACTGCAGAATATCTTTCAAAGAACAAGCATGATATGTCTTTCTGATGCTATAAAAATTGCTTCCAGATTCATAAATTTTCCCTTTTTTAGTTATAAATTATTTTTATAGGATGACATATATAAAACATATAATGCTTCTCTTTAACTCATGTTGGAAATTGTAAAAGTAAGAAATCTGAATAATGTTGATTAAAAGTAATTGTAGAAGAAAAGCCTAAGCCTGTTTCTAATGATACAGAATGTCCAAGATCCTACTTCTTGACTTATCATTTCCAATCATTCCACAGAGACCACAGTACAAATTGTAAAATGTAATATCAATTACCTGAAGAATAAAATAACAAGAATGAGCTATTTGCCTCAGGCACTTACTCTAGAACTGACCAGCAATTGGGAAATATAATAGAGATGGGCAGGGTGTTAGGCCTGGGGATCCCCTCAAGGCTTCTCCAAATAGTTGGATGCTTCTTTTCCAATTATAGGCATTATAACAGGGAACAGAGGTTCCAGGTGCTATTTCTGCCACTAGTTTTCTTCAATTAAAACAGCTAAAAAAATGCAGTAAAATTGCATTCAAACTTTACCCACTATTTTTTTTTTAATTCATCATTCTAAAAGACAATAATAATGGGAAGAAAAAATAGGCCTCCAAAACTGACTCATTATTGGGAGTCAATTCTCCTTGAATCTGTGGCATTTGTACACACAAAGAGACAATGCACTCTGGACCTCTTTGCAGGAAGAGTTGTGGACATATAAAAGCTCTGGAAATGACCCAGAGGGATGGTACGGGGAGGGAGGAGGGAGGGGGGTTCAGGATGGGGAACACATATAAACCTGTGGTGGATTCATGTTGATGTATGGCAAAACCAATACAATATTGTAAAGTAATTAACCTCCAATTAAAATAAATATATATATAAATTAGATATATAGAAATAGGAAATTCTTCTGATGAAAAATCTATGTACATTCCTGAATCCATTGAGATAAAAACAGTGACTTCCTCTAGAGAAATTTAAAGGCATCCTCCCTGGAGACCTTTGCTTACCATTGTTGTTCAGTCACTACGTTGTGCACAACTCTGCAGCCCCATGGACTGCAGCACATCAGGCTTCCCTGTCCTTCATCATCTCCCAGAGTTTGCTCAAACTCATGTCCATTGAATCAATGATGCCATCTAACCACCTCAACCTCTTTCTTCCACTTCTTCTCCTACCTTCAATCTTTCCTAGCATCAGGGTCTTTTCCAATAAATTGACTCTTCACATAAGGTAGCCAAAGTATTAGAGCTTCAGCTTCAGCATCAGTTCTTCCAATGAGTATTCAGGGTTGTTTTCCTTTTAGGATTGATTGATTTTATCTCCTTGGAGTCCAGGGGACTCTCTAGCATTTTCTTTAGCACCACAATTTGAAAACATATATTATTTGGTGCTCAGCCTTCTTTATGATCCAACTCTCACATCCATCCATGACTACTGGAAAACACATAGCTCTCTTGTATTTCAGAGCAATGAAAATAATATTTCCCCAGAAAAGAGGATGGACAGGTGTGGATGAATTTGTCAATAGGTCCTACCATGGACTATGGCCCACCAGGCTCCTCTGTCCATGGAATTCTCCAGGCAAGAATACTGGAGTAGGTAGCCATTACCTTCTCCAGAGGATGTTCCCAATCCAGGGACTGAACACAGTCTCCTGAATTGCAGGCATATTCTTTATCATCTAGGCCACCAGGGAAAACCTAAAAAAGGTCAGAATCTATTAAACTTAGGGTTTTGCCTCCTTCTGCCTTCAATCTTTCCCAGAATTTGTTCTTTTTATATATTATTTTTGCTTGCTTCTTCATTTCTTCCTTGTCTGAAAACCATTTTTAGAATAATGCTAATTTGAAAGTATTATCTTTACATTCCAGTGTCATATTTGTAGTTTACGTATTTCCTGGATCATACATTTTTCTCCCCTGAAGATGTTACAGGCGTGATTTTAATGTGGCTTAGAGAAAAATGTTGGCCTGTCACTAGCCTGATTGTTTAGATGAAAAAAGATTCTTTTTATTTGTCCTCCAGGATTCTAACTAGGGTAGAGCTCATTGTTGATAGTAATTCTGTCAACTTATCCATAGACATCATACAACACTTCAGTATTTTGATTCACTTTTTGGGGGCAGCTTTTTAACAATTATATGTTTATACAGTTTTCTTTTTCTATTTTTCATTCTCTTAGCCTAAATACTAAGAAATATTGATGTTCAAACATCATTTTTAATAGCTATTATTTTCTTTATAAGCCTTGTTAACAGTGTAATCATTCCCAAACCATTTTGCTCATTTTATAAAGTCCACTTTTCCACCTTTGTCATTGCTTTTAGTGTTCTCTGTAAGACGCTTCCCGTAGGAACACTTCTGTTATAATTTATCATCCTCTAATTTCTTTCCCTGAACACTGCCAGCACTTTTTGCACCTTTTTATGTTGGCTTGTGCTCTTCTCAGTACTGAAATATGTGCAGAGTGATGTGTATAATTACTCTTTTTATTTGCTTAGCTTAGTTGCCATTTTGGGGGGAGTTGGGGTTTGAGCATTCTTCCTCTGATTTATTTTTTCCTGACTCTCACCTTAGTTCCTTGAGTATATTATTCCATGATGCCAAGTGAGGTGCAGGGGAATCTCATTACCAGCTGGAACGGCTGTCCCTATTATGCTAACAAGAAACAGTTGGATTTAGGCTGCACTACCTTTTCTCTGCCAGTGCTTTTTGAGTTCAGAGGTCCACAATGTTTACTCTTCTCACATGGAGATGATGTAAATTACATTTGATAATACTTATAATTTAAGATTATAGATGATATTTACATTCCTATTTCTTATTCTCTTTGTTGTCTGAAGTAATTTTCAGGAAATAATAACATTGTCTCTTTCATCACCTTAGAACATTTTTTTTATAACTGGCCACCCAGAAAACCTATTTTCCATATTCTGATGATTTTTCATTGATTATCTTTAATTTTTGCAGTAGATAATCATTGGAAAATAATGACACATTTGTCATCCCTTTTACAAAGTTATATTGTATAGTGTCCCTAAAATCCATTCACAAAAATTGATATTTTATCTTTACTTATGGTATGGTTTGCAGAAATTCTTAGCAATTAAAATCATGGCTAGACTAAAAGTATATTTATACATTAAAGCGTCTATATTATTGGAACTTCCAATTTATGTTTATCCTTGCCTAGAAAATATAGCTTCCCCACAAAGAACCCACTTGATATTCACATGTGTTCAATCATTGTAATTAGTGGTGCACTATTAATAATTCATGCTTTGTACAGAAGTATAATAGAATTCTGACATTTACTGTCTAAACCTATCCTGCTTGGAAATGTCTTGCATTTCATTGTGCACCATGACCCAGTGATTTCACCATAAGAGAAAAAAAGATAAAAGCTTTTAGTTTTTAAGCTGAGCTACATAAATGGATAGAGAACTTTGAAAATATGACACAACAATATTTTATTCTAGATCTTCTGAGATCCTTGACAAATTAAGCATTCTATATCTGATTTATGGTGCTTTCATTTATATTGCAGAAGAATACACTATCCACTTAATATGACATAGTATAGTTATATTTCTATAAAAGTCACTACATTATCAAGGCTGTTAAAACATCCATTGGCAGTGGTAATTTACTTCTTTGAATAAAGTGAATTAGGTTCCATAAATCATTTTTTTCTTAATGAGTTCTGAGTTTTTGCTTATTTGCTTTTTTTTTTTTTTTTTTTTGTGTGTGTAATAAAGTTTTATTAAAGTATAAAGGAGATAGAGAAAGCTTCTGACATAGGCATCAGAAGTGGGCAGAAAGAGTACCCGCTTGCTAGTGTTAACAATGAAGCTATATAATCCAAAGAATGTCTGGAGGTTGTAAAGACCTCATCAGACCTACTCCCATAATTTACATTTTAAGATAACAGAATTAGCCAGAAGGTTTAATCCAAAGACTGTCCTCAGGCAGGATACATTATTGTTATATAATCCTAAGGAATGTAGAGAAGGAAAAAAAGTTTGTCCTTTCTTCCTCCTTGATAATTCCAGACCCCTCTCTCCTTGGGAACCCCTAGACTCCCTATCAACCTGCCTAGGAAATGACTCTCTCAGAATGACTGGGGCATGTGTGTCTCTTTCAATAGTGGTTTTCTCAGGGTACATGCCCAGAAGTGGGATTGCAGTGTCATATGGTAGTTTTGGGCTTCCCAAGTAGCTCAGCTGGTAAAGAATCCACCTGCAATTATTTATATGTCTCTCAATGTCTTTAAATTATTTACTGAATACAGTAGCTCAAGCTAGTGTGAGTTGTTAAGTATCCCTTAGTTTTTCCAATGAATTATTTTATCATAAATAATCTAAAACTGCTTTGAATCTAAAACTTTCAAACAAGAAAATCTAGTATTGATCCTCTTAAAATACCTCTCCAGAAGTATTTGTATTAATTACCTTCATTTAAAAAATACATACTTTTATATTTGTGATTTGAAATACTTGTAGGTGGTCAGACATCCATCAGATTTTCATCTACTTTGATAATTCATAATGTTAATTAAAAGACACTTACTTCTTGGAAGGAAAGTTATGACCAACCTAGATAGCATATTCAAAAGTAGAGACATTACTTTGCCAACAAAGTCCCATCTAGTCAAGGCTATGGTTTTTTCAGTGGTCATGTATGGATGTGAGAGTTGGACTGTGAAGAAAGCTGAATCCTGAAGAATTGATGGTTTTAAACTGTGGTGTTGAAGAAGACTCTTGAGAGTCTTGGACTACAAGGAGATCCAACCTGTCCATCCTAAAGATCAGTCCTGGGTGTTCTTTGGAAAGACTGATGCTAAAGCTGAAACTCAAATACTTTGGCCACCTCATGCGAAGAGTTGACTCATTGGAAAAGACTCTGATGCTGGGAGGGATTGTGGGCAAGAGGAGAGGGGAACGACAGAGGATGAGATGGCTGGATGGCATCACCAACTCAATGGATGTGAGTTTGAGTGAGCTCTGGGAGTTGGTGATGGACAGGGAGGCCTGGCGTGCTGCAATTCATGGGGTCGCAAAGAGTCGGACACGACTGAGCAACTGAACTGAACTGAATGTTAATCTAAGTATCTGATAAACCTTATGCAATCTCCATTTAATTACTGCATCAGGCCATCATAAAAAATATACTCTTCATATTGCATTTTATACTACAGGCCAAACTAACAAGTAATAAAAGGTATCAGAGTCTAAGGTCTTGGTAACTTCAAGTAATTATTTTGACATATATTCCTTAGTAGTAGTTCAGTCACTCAGACGTATCCAACTCTTTGTGACCTCCTGGACTCCAGCACCCCAGGCTTTCCTATCCATTACCAACTATCGGAGCTTGCTCAAACGCATGTCCATCAAGCTGGTGATACCGTCCAACCAGCTCATCCTCTGTCCTCCCCTTCTCCTCCTGCCTTAAATCTTCCCAGCATTAGGGTCTTTTCAAATGACTCGATTCTTCACATCAGGTGGCCAAGTATTGGAGCTTCAGCTTCTGCATCAGTCCTTCCAATGAATATTCAGGACTTATTTCCTTTAGGATTGACTGGTTGGATCTCTTTGCAGTCCAAGGGACTCTCAAGAGTTTTCTCCAACACCACAGTTCAAAAACATCAATCCTTCAGTGCTCAGCTTTCTTTATGGTCCAACGCATTAGAAAAAAATTAATTCAAAAATTGTTTTACAGATTAGGAGATGTTGTTCTGAATGATAAGAAATGTAGAATTTTCAAAATGTAATTATTAAAAAATTACATTAGGTACATATATATTTGGGCTTAATCTTTTTTGCATCTCATTATGAAATTTTCATATATTCATAATAACTGAAATAATTTTATACTAGGCACTCATATACCTACATCTAGATTTTATCATTACCAACCTTTATACCCACTTTGTAAGTATACAAACTACTTTGTATAGTAGTTTGAAAGTTTGTACTCAAACTACCATACAATTGCACTCATCTCACATGCTAGTAAAGTAATGCTCAAAATGCTCCAAGCCAGGCTTCAACAATATGTGAACCGTGAACTTCCAGATGTTCAAGCTGGTTTTAGAAAAGGCAGAGTAACCAGAGATCAAATTGCCAACATCCGCTGGATCATCGAAAAAGGAAGAGAGTTCCAGAAAACATCTATTTCTGCTTTATTGACTATGCCAAAGCTTTTGACTGTGTGGATCACAATAAACCGTGGAAAATTCTGAAAGAGGTGGAAAAACCAGACCACCTGACGTGCCTCTTGAGAAACCTGTATGCAGGTCAGGAAGCAACAATTAGAACTGGACATGGAACAACAGACTGGTTCCAAATAGGAAAAGGAGTACATCAAGGCTATATATACTCACCCTGCTTATTTAATTTATATGCAGAGTACCTCCTGAGAAACGCTGGGCTGGAAGAAGAACAAGCTGGAATCAAGATTGCTGGGAGAAATATCAATAACCTCAATAATGCTGATGACACCACCCTTATGGCAGAAAGCGAAGAGGAACTAAAAAGCCTCTTGATGAAAGTGAAAGAGGAGAGTGAAAAAGTTGGCTTAAAGCTCAACATTCAGAAAACGAAGATCATGGCATCTGGTCCCATCACTTCATGGGAAATAGATGGAGAAACAGTGGAAACAGTGTCAGACTTTATCTTTTGGGGCTCCAAAATCACTGCAGATGGTGATTGCAGCCATGAAATTAAAAGACGCTTACTCCTTGGAAGGAAAGTTATGACCAACCTAGGTAGCATATTCAAAAGCAGAGACATTACTTTGCCAACAAAGGTCCGTCTAGTCAAGGCTATGGTTTTTCCAGTGGTCATGCATGGATGTGAGAATTGGACTGTGAGAAAGCTGAGCGCCGAAGAATTGATGCTTTTGAATTGTGGTATTAGAGAAGACTCTCGAGAGTCCCTTGGACTGCAAGGAGATCCAACCAGTCCATTCTGAATGAGATCAGCCCTGGGATTTCTTTGGAAGGAATGATTCTGAAGCTGAAACTCAGTACTTTGGCCACCTCATGCGAAGAGTTGACTCATTGGAAAAGACTCTGATGCTGGGAGGGATTGGGGGCAGGAGAAGGAGATGACAGAGGATGAGATGGCTGGATGGCATCACCAACTCAATGCACGTGAGTGAACTCCGGGAATTGGACAGGGAGGCCTGGTGTGTTGCGATTCATGGGGTCACAAAGAGTCGGACACGACTGAGCGACTGAACTGAACTGATGACCAATATGAAATTTACTAATGATATGAACATTGAGTTCCCAGAAGAAATACAATTGGCCAATAAATGTTTAATATGCTCCTGTACTTCAGAATAATAAAGGTAGCATGAATTAAAACAGCTTAACGATCTCATATTTTATTTACTATATGGTGAAAGTGAAAGTGAAGTCGCTCAGTCATGTCCAACTGTTTGCGACTCCATGGACTATAGCCTACCAGGCTTCTCTGTCCATGGGATTTTCCAGGCAATAGTACTGGAGTGGATTGCCATTTCCTTCTCCAGGGCATCTTCCCAACCCAGGGATTGAAACCAGGTCTCCCGCATTGTAGACAGATGCTTTACCATCTGAGCCACCAGGGTGCCAATTATTTTGGTTACATCAAATGTTAATGAGTGTTTGGAAGAAAATGAGCACTTGCATAAACTTTTGGTACTATAAATTTGTTCAGTGTTCTTGGTGGGGAATTTGACTTTACAAAATTTTAAATGTGTTTGATCAATGATGTCTTTTTGGAAGAGGAGAAAGATGAGAGGATCATACATTTTAATTGTCTACAATGATTTTTGTTTCCTTTTCTTTGTTGCAGTCAATCTAGACCCCATGAGACTTTTGATATAGTTAGCATGTTCTTAACTAAATAAGTAAATTATTCAATTAGTACTTTAATTTGTTCTTTAACTTTGTGATTCTCTTTATAGAATAAATAAAATATAGAATTTCCCCAATAAATGTTGATCAGAAAGCTAATTTTTTTTAATTTTATTTTATTTAACTTTACAATATTGTATTGGTTTAGCCATATATCAAAATGAATCTGCCACAGGTATACATGTGTTCCCCATTCTGAACCCTCCTCCCTCCTCCCTCCCCATACCGTCCCTGTGGGTCGTCTCAGTGCACCAGCCCCAAGCATCCAGTATCATGCATCGAACCTGGACTGGTGACTCATTTCATATATGATATTATACATATTTCAATGCCATTCTCCCAAATCATCCCACCCTCTCCCTCTCCCACAGAGTCCAAAAGACTGTTCTATACATCAGTGTCTCTTTTGCTGTCTTGTATACAGGATTATTGTTACCATCTTTCTAAATTCCATATATATGTGTTAGTATACTGTATTGGTGTTTTTCTTTCTGGCTTACTTCACTCTGTATAATAGGCTCCAGTTTCATCCACCTCATTAGAACTGATTCAAATGTATTCTTTTTAATGGCTGAGTAATACTCCATTGTGTATATGTACCACTGCTTTCTTATCCATTCATCTGCTGATGGACATCTAGGTTGCTTCCATGTCCTGGCTATTATAAACAGTGCTGCAATGAACATTGGGGTACACGTGTCTCTTTCCCTTCTGGTTTCCTCAATGTGTATGCCCAGCAGTGGGGTTGCTGGATCATAAGGCAGTTCTATTTCCAGTTTTTTAAGGAATCTCCACACTGTTCTCCATAGTGGCTGTACTAGTTTGCATTCCCACCAACAGTGTAAGAGGGTTCCCTTTTCTCTACACCCTCTCCAGCATTTATTGCTTGTAGACTTTTGGATCGAGCCATTCTGACTGGTGTGAAATGGTACCTCATAGTGGTTTTGATTTGCATTTCTCTGATAATGAGTGATGTTGAGCATCTTTTCATGTGTTTGTTAGCCGTCTGTATGTCTTCTTTGGAGAAATGTCTATTTAGTTCTTTGGCCCATTTTTTGATTGGGTCATTTATTTTTCTGGAATTGAGCTGTAGGAGTTGCTTGTATATTTTTGAGATTAGTTGTTTGTCTGTTGCTTCATTTGCTATTATTTTCTCCCATTCTGAAGGCTGTCTTTTCACCTTGCTTATAGTTTCCTTTGTTGTGCAGAAGCTTTTAATTTTAATTAGGTCCCATTTGTTTATTTTTGCTTTTATTTCCAATATTCTGGGAGGTGGGTCATAGAGGATCCTGCTGTGATGTATGTCGGAGAGTGTTTTGCCTATGTTCTCCTCTAGGAGTTTTATAGTTTCTGGTCTAAACGTAAAGAAAGCTAATTTTTTGATGCTTTATGAGTCTTTTAAAAAATGATTAATGCCGTTCTTCATCTCAATATTAAATTGTTCTCTCTCATTGTTTATTCTAGCAAGTAAAAACTACCAAGTATTGGTATCCATTTGTAATTGTGGGCACATAAATTCCTTCTCTCACTAATTTCTCCCATCTTCCAAAGGTTGTTGCTAAATTTCCATTATTTAAGATCATTAATCATATAAAAAACACGTGTTTTTATTTCAAAACTAAATTTTGGCTGCCAGCTGGATTATTTAATAACTAATATAATTTCAGAGTAGGAGAAATATCATCAGTTACATTTTAGAAATATTAAATCTGAATTTGTTATTAAGCTTAAACTGTTTGCTCAATGGCCCACTTTGGGTTCTAGTATCAAAGGCTGTGGAAGCAATCCATATATCTTGCAAGTAAAAATTTCTGAGTTAAAATAAGATACATAATTAATATACTGAAGGTTGGGCTTTAATTGGTAATATCTGAAGTTGTTACTAAAATAATCGCCAATATTTTATCCAGCTTATTTTTGACTTTTCCTTATGGGCCAGAAGAGGAACTATATGAACCACTAAATGTCTTATAATTCTGTATCTTGTATATTGACATTTACAAGGAGATTTATTTTTCCTTCCACTACGATTGCTCATTATATAAGATGTGGGACTTGAGTAAATTTTTGTTCTTGTTGTTCTTATATTGAAGGTAGATTTTAGGATCTAATTACCAAAATGTCAGCTCTCTACATTCTTTCTGTATAATTTCACTTAAGCAGTATTCTTATCTATATTGAATTGTGATATAAAATAAACTATTTTTATAAATCTGTCACTTTTAGGTCAACAAGCACCTTTAGAGGAACTTGGAAAACATTGTAAATGGGTAATCTAATAAAAAAAATAGAAAAATCCAGAAACGCTAGTGACTGAATATCTAAAAGATCAAGGTCTTTCTTGGCTAGCTGGGTTGGAAAGAAAAATCACTGAAAAGTAACTCCAAAATCTGAGATTTGAGAATTGAAACCTGACAAGATGGGAAAGCTCATAAAATCTGCAGAAATAGAGGCAAAAATGAGAAACCTCCAAGTGGATTTCTAAGGTGAAATTCAAGAATGTTTCTTTATTTTATACATTAAAATGCATCTGGATTTAACAACCATTCATAAGGGGTAGTGTTACATAAGAGTTCACATTTTGATGTAAGCCCAACTTGGCTTGTTATTTGTTAAATTTGTTAACAGGTAATAAATCACTTGTTAAATTTTGTTAAATTGTTAAATTTTGTTAAATTGTTAAATTTTGTTAAAACTTGTTAAAACAACAATAAATTACTTGTTAAATTTAATTCTTACAAGTTAGTTGTCTAAATCTCAGTTTTTTTATCTGTAAAGCTGCAGTTATAACATACACTCATGGGTTGATGAGAGAAAAAAATAACACTTTAGAATTCAACTCAAAAGTCCAGAGCCCTAATTCTTGATCCATACATTTGTTCAGTAAAACAGACTGTACTGCACAGGTTGGTTCTAACCAGACTCAAGAAGGTACACAGTGGTAGTCACCATCAAGAAAGTAGACAAAGATTGTAGCCTCCAGAATTACAACATTAAGTTTTAATGCAGCATTTTAGAATGAAACTATTTAATTAAGCTATTTTATTAGCCATCCTCCACATTACCTCTTAGCTGAAATGATTTGAAGTTCCTATGCTGTGTGTCTGTTATTATAGTGACAGAAGCAGAAAATGTAGATATATTAAAAGATTAGAAAAAAAACAGTCTTTCAAAATGAGATTGAACTCTGCTTAGCATATTTTATTTATGCCTACTGATTACATCCTAATTTACAGTAATGAGTTACAGCATAGAAGGAAAAAATTAGGACATGCTTTGATAAGGTAAAGATAGACTAAACTTTTATAACATAATTCTGGATTAATAGTACCATGTATATCATATACATGAGTGAAATATACCTTTGTCCATACTTCAATAATAGTAAACAAAAGAAACAAACCAAAAAACATTCATTTTCCAGAGTTTTACAGTCCAGTTAAATTCATTGTTTCAGACTGTTCGTTACTCGGTCGTGTCCTGCTCTTTGCAACCCCACGGACTGTAGCCCGGGTCTTCTCTGTCCATGGAATTCTCCAGGGAACAATATTTGAGTAAGTAGCCATTCCCTTCTCCAAGGGATTTTCCCTACCCAGGGACTGAACCCTGTTCTCCTGCACTGCAGGCAGATTTTCTACTATCTGAGCCACCAGGGAAGCCCACTAGGATGATATAAACAACTACCCTATCTAGAAGTCTCCTTCTGTCAACTTAACTTTCTGAGTATTAGAACCTAGTAATAGTTAATACCATGTGTGAGTGAACTGAAACTGCACCTTCATTATTGTATTCTGTGCTTAGTTTAATTTTTCAGAAATTTTAATATCTACATTCATTACTCAGCTAGATTTACTAGTCATCCTCTAACAATTTTCAAAGCACTGATCAGTCAGTTCAGTTAAGTCGTTCGGTCGTGTCCGACTCTGCGACCCCATAAATCACAGGACGCCAGGCCTCCCTGTCCATCACCAACTCCCGGAGTTCACTCAGACTCACGTCCATTGAATCATTGATGCCATCCAGCCATCTCATCCTCTGTCGGCCCCTTCTCCTCCTGCCCCCAATCCCTCCCAGCATCAGAGTCTTTTCCAATGAGTCAACTCTTCGCATGAGGTGGCCAAAGTACTGGAGTTTCAGCTTTAGCCTCATTCCTTCCAAAGAAATCCCAGGGCTGATCTCCTTCAGAATGGACTGGTTGGATCTCCTTGCAGTCCAAGGGACTCTAAGAGTCCCTTGTTCAGTTCAAAAGCATGAATTCTTTGGCGCTCAGCCTTCTTCACAGTCCAAGTGTCACATCCATACATGACCACAGGAAAATAGCCTTGACTAGACGGACCTTTGTTGGCAAAGTAATGTCTCTGCTTTTGAATATGCTGTCTAGGTTGGTATAACTCTATCCAAATATATTCAAAGATCACTTGGAAAGCCTGAACTAACCTATTATCATGAAGTTTTATCTGCATTTTCTTCTGTACATTTTAAGTTTTAGTTTATATATTTAGATTTCTGTTTTCAGAAATGTTTTGTGTATGTTTTAACATAAGGAAATAAGTTTATTCTGTCTATACATGTGCTATCTAATTAACTAGGACCATCTTTATGGGGGATTTTTCTTTCAGCATTAAATTTTCTTAACATTGTTTGAAAAAGTAACTGACCAAAAAATGTAAGGATTTATGTCAGGATTTTTTATTCTGACCCACTGATTTACATGTGCCTGCCCTTAACACTAAGACTGCACACTTTGAATTACAGTTCTTCATACTAAGTTTTGAAATATACCTGAAATCAGGCAGGGAAAGTCATTTAACTTTGTGCTTTTTTTTCTAAATTTCATTAATCTTGGTCATTTTCACATCTGTGTTAATTTTACCATTAGGTTTTTATTTCTAATTTTATAAAACCCTGTTTGAATTTATTTAAGAATTCGATTAACTCTATAGATCATTTTGGGGATATTTATCATGTTATCGTTTTTTCCATGATTAATAATAAATTTATCATTTTAAGCTAGAGATTTTTTAATTTTTCTCAACAATATGTTAGAGAATTTTAGTGTACAAATCTTATATTTCTCATGTTCAGTTTATTTACTGGTATTTTATTCCTTTGGTGTTCTTATACTTGAATTTTTTTCTTTATCTTTGGATTTATCAAATTGATCATATTGGTCACTACTGATTTTTATATAGATCAAGAATCCCTAAATACTGCTGAATTCATTTATTAGTTCTAGTAGTTATTATCTAGGTGCCACAGGACTTTCTACATAAAAAGAGAATAAGGTTTATGGTTAAATAGGGATTTCCTTTCTTTTCTAGATTCTTTCAACTTCTTTTCTGGAGTTATTGCATTGGTACAGTAAAATGTCAAAAATAACTGGTGAGTACAGACGTATTTGTCATGCTTAAGGAAAATGATTCAGTCCATTACGAATACTAGGTGCAAGATTTCCATATCTGTTCTTTATCATATTGAGGAAGTTTCTCTAAATTCCTAATTTATTTTGAGTGTGTGTTGAATTTTTTCCAAATGCTTCTTCTGAATATTCAGATTTCAAGTTGCTTTGTCCCTTACTCTGTGAATATGGAATTGGTTTTTGATTGATCAAACTTTGTGGCATTTCTGAAATATGTCCAACTTGGTCATGTACTTCTTTGTTTAAAATTGGATCTGCTAATATTTTGTTAAGGATTATGCATCTATTTTCATGAATTTATTGGTCCTTAGCTTACTGGATTTATTATCAGGGTAACACTGACTTCATGGTATAAGTTGGGAAATATCCCCAGTCCTACCTCTTCTGAAGAGTTTGTGTATGATCAGTGTCATTTGTCCTTCAGATATTTGATTGAGCTGACCAGTGACATCATGTGGGGGTGTTTTTTCCTGTTAAAAAGTCTTTTAACTTTAAATTCAATGCATTTAGTTTTTATATATCTATTATGATTCTTACATTAATCTGGAGTCATTCTTGCTAAAAATTTGTGTCTTTCCTGGACTTTATTCATTTCATCTTAGTTGTAAAATTTGTCACTAAAGGGTCATTCATAACATTATTTCATAATTGCTGTAATTGATGTAGAGTTTTTTGTGATGCTTCCTCTATTTTACTCTTGATTTTGGTAAATTTGCATATTCTCTCTCTCTCTTTCTCTGTCTCTCTTATCAGCCTCACTAAAGATCTATCAAAGTTCTTGGATTTTTTAAAAACCAACCTTTGACTTTATTGACTTTTCTCTAATTTTTTTGTTTATTTTATTTTTTAAGGGTTATTTTACTTTATTTTTAAATTAATTTACTCATTTTAATTGGAGGCTAAAGATGATGCTATGAAAGTGCTGCACTCAATATGTCAGCAAATCTAGAAAACTCAGCATTGGCCACAGGACTGGAAAAGGTCAGTTTTCATTCCAATCTCTAAGAAAGGCAATGCCAAGGAATGCTCAAAAGTACCACACAATTGCACTCATCTCACACGCTAGTAAAGTAATGCTCAAAATTCTCCAAGCCAGGCTTCAGCAACACATGAATTGTGAACTTTTAGATGTTCAAGCTGGATTTAGAAAAGGCAGAGTAACCAGAGATCAAATTGCCAACATCTGCTGGATCATGGAAAAAGCAAGAGAGTTCCAGAAAAACATCTATTTCTGCTTTATTGACTATGCCAAAGCCTTTGTGCGGATCACAACAAACTATGAAAATTCTGAAAGAGATGGGACTACCAGACCACCTGACCTGCCTCTTGAGAAACCTGTATGCAGGTCAGGAAGCAACAGTTAGAACTGGACATGGAACAACAGACTGGTTCCAAATAGGAAAAGGAGTACATCAAGGCTGTATACTGTCACCCTGCTTATTTAACTTATATGCCAAGTACATCTTGAAAAATTCTGGGCTGGAAGAAGCACAAGCTGGGATCAAGATTACCAGAAGAAATATCAGTAGCCTCAGATATGCAGATGACACCACCCTTATGGCAGAAAGTGAAGAACTAAAGAGCCTCTTGATGAAAGTGAAAGAGGAGAGTGAAAAAGCTGGCTTAAAGCTCAACATTCAGAAAACGAAGATCATGGCATCCGGTCCCATCACTTCATGGCAAATAGATGGGGAAACAGTGAAAACAGTGGCTGACTTTATTTTTTGGGCCTCCAAAATCACTGCAGATGGTGATTGCAGCCATGAAATTAAAAGACGTTTATTCCTTGGAAGGAAAGTTATGACCAACATAGATAGCATATTCAAAAGCAGAGACATTACTTTGCCAACAAAGGTCCATCTAGTCAAGGCTACGGTTTTTCCAGTAGTCATGTACAGATGTGAGAGTTGGACTATAAAGAAAGTTGAGCTCTGAAGAATTGATGCTTTTGAACTGTGGTGTTGTAAAAGACTCTTGAGAGTCCCTTGGACTGCAAGGAGATCCAACCAGTCCATCCTAAAGGAGATCAGTCCTGGGTGTTCATTGGGAGGACTGATGCTGAAGCCGAAACTCCAATCCTTTGGCTACCTGATGTGAAGAGCTGACTCATTTCAAAAGACCCTGATGCTGGGAAAGATCGAGGGCAGAAGGAAAAGGGGACCACAGAGGATGAGATGGTTGGATGGCATCGCCAACTCAATAGACATGAGTTTGGATAAAATCTGGGAGTTGGTGGTCGATAGGTAGACCTGGTGTGCTGTAGTTCATGGGGTTGCAAAGAGTTGGACATGACTGAGGTACTGAACTGAACTGAACTGAACTGAATTACTTTACAATATTGTAGTGGTTTTTGCCATACATTGATGTGAATCAGCCATGGGTGTACATGTGTTCCGCATCTTGAATCCCCTCTCCCATCTCCCTGCCCATCCCATCCCTCAGTGCACTAGCCATGAGCACCCTGTCTCATGCCTCAAACCTGGAATGGTGATCTGTTTCACATACGATAACATACATGTTTCAATATTATTCTCTCAAATCATCCCACCCTCGCCTTCTCCCACAGAATCCAAAAGACTGTTCTTTATATCTGTGTCTCTTCTGCTATCTCGCATATATGGTTATTGTTACCATCTTTCTAAATTCCGTATCTATGCATTAGTATACTGTATTGGTGTTTTTCTCTCTGACTTACTTCACTCTGTATGCTGCTGCTGCTGCTAAGTCGCTTCAGTCATGTCCAACTCTGTGTGACCCCAGAGACAGCAGCCCACCAGGCTCCCCCATCCCTGGGCTTCAGAACACTGGAGTGGGTTGCCATTTCCTTCTCCAATGCATGAAAGTGAAAAGTGAAAGTGAACGTGAAGTTGCTCAGTCATGTCTGGCTCTTAGCGACCCCAATGGACTGCAGCCTACCAGGCTCCTCTGCCCATGGGATTTTCCAGGCAAGAGTACTGGAGTGGGTTGCCATTGCCTTCACTCTGTGTAATAAGCTCCAATTTCACCCACCATATTAGAACTGATTCAAATGCATTTTTTAATGGCTGATTAATATTCCATTGTGTATATGTACCACAGTTTTAATATCCATTTAAATGCCAATGGACATCTAGGTTGCTTCCATGTCCTGGCTATTGTAAATAGTGTTGCTATTAACATTGGTGTACATATGTCTCTTTCAATTCTGGTATGCCCAGCAGTGGGATTGCTGGGTCGTATGGCAGTTCTATTTCCAGTTTGTTTAAGGAATCTTCCACACTGTTCTCCATAGTGACTGTACTAATTTGCATTCCTACCAACAGTGTAAGAGTGTTCCCTTTTCTCCACATCCTCTCCAGTGTTTATTATTTGTGGTCTTTTTTATAGCAGCCATTCTGACTGGCATGGGATGGTACCTCATTTTGGTGTTGATTTGCATTTTTCTCATCATAAGTGATGCTGAGCACCGTTTCATGTGTTTGTTATCCATCTGTATGTCTTTGGAGAAATGTCTGTTTAGTTCTTTGGTCCATTTTCTGATTGGGTCATTTAGTTTTCTGGAATTGAGCTGCATGAGCTGTTTGTATATTTTGGAATGAAAGGAAAATATTTTCATTTATTTCTGCCCTAAATTTTCTGATTTCTTTCCTTCTACTAATCCTGGGGTTCTTCATTTCTTCTTTTTCTAGTTGCTTTAGGTGTAGAGTTAGGTTATTTATTTGATTTTTCCCTTGTTTCTTGAGGTAAGCTTGTATTGCTATGACCCTCCCATTTAGCACTGCTTTTCCTGAATCCTGTAAGTTTTGGGTTGTGTTTTCATTTTCATTCGTTTCTATGCATATTTTTATTTCTTCTTTGATTTCTTCTGTGATTTGTTGGTTATTCAGAAACATGTTGTTTAGTCTCCATATGTTTGTTTTTTTAATAGTTTTTTTTTTTTTCTCCTGTAGTTGACATCTAATCTTACTGCATTGTTATCAGAAAAGATTCTTGGAATGATTTCAACTTTTTTTGAATTTACCAAGGCTAGATTTATGGCCCAGAATGTGATTTATCCTGGACAAGTTTCCATGTGCACTTGAGAAAAAGGTGAAATTCATTGTTTTGTGGTGAAATGTCATATAGATATCAATTAGGTCTAACTGGTCTATTGTATCATTTAAAGTTTGTGTTTCCTTGCTAATTTTCTGTTTGGTTGATCTATCCATAGGTGTGAGTGGGGTATTAAAGTCTCCCACTATTATTGTGTTACTGTTGATCTCCACTTTCATACTTGTTGGCATTTGCCTTACATATTGTGGTGCTCCTCGGTTGGGTGCATATGTATTTATAATTGTTATATCTTCTTCTTGGATTGATCCTTTGATCTTTTGGTAGTGTCCTTCTTTGTCTCTTATCACAGCTTTTTTTTCAAAGTCTATTTTATCTGATATGAGTATTGCTACTCCTGTTTTTTTTTTCAGTCTCTGTTTGAGTAAAATATCTTTTTCCAGCACTTCACTTTCAGTCTGTATGTGTCCCTTGTTTTGAGGTGGATCTCTTGTAGACAGCATATATAAGGGTCTTGTTTTCATATCCACTCAGCCAGTCTTTGTCTTTTGGTTGAGGCATTCAACCCATTTACATTTAAGGTAATTATTGATAAGTATGATCCAGTTGCCATTTACTTTGTTGTTTTGGGTTCGATTTTATAAACCTTTTCTTTGTTTCCTGTCTAGAGAAGATCTTTTAGCATTTGTTGATGAGCTGGTTTGGTGGTGCTGAATTCTCTCAGCTTTTGCTTGTCTGTAAAGCTTTTGGTTTCTCCCTTATATTTTAATGAGATCCTTGCTGAGTACAGTAATCTGGGTTGTAGGTTTTTCTCTTTCATCACTTTAAGTATGTCCTGACATTCCCATCTGGCCTGAAGAGTTTCTATTGAAAGATCAGCTGGTATCCTTATAGGAATCCCTTTGTGTGTTGTTTGTTGTTTTTCCCTTGCTGCATTTAATATTTGTTCTTTGTGTTTGATCTTCGTTAATTTGATTAATATGTGTCTTGGGGTGTTTTGCCTTGGGTTTATCCTGTTTGGGACTCTCTGGTTTTCTTGGACTTGCATGGCTATTTCCTTCCCCATTTTAGGAAAGTTTTCAATTATTATCTCCTCAAGTATTTTCTCATAACCTTTATTTTTGTCTTCTTCTGGGACTCCTATGAGTCCAATGTTGGGGCATTTGACATTATACTAGAAGTCTCTGAGGTTGCCCTAATTTCTTTTAACTTTTTTCCCTCTCTGTTTCATTTATTTCCACCATTCTATCTTCCACCTCACTTACCCTATCTCCTGCCTCAGTTAATCTACTGTTGTTTCCCTCTAGAGTGTTTTTGATCTCAGTTATTGCATTATTCATTATTGATTGACTCTTTTTTATTTCTTCTAGGCCCTTGTTAAACATTTCTTGCATCTTCTCAATCCTTGTCTCCAGACTATTTATCTGTAACTCCATTTTGTTTTCAAGGTTTTGGATCATTTTTACTATCATTATTCTGAATTATTTTTCAGGTAGACTCCCTATCTCCTCCTCTTTTGTTTGGTTTGGCAGGCATTTATCATGTTCCTTTCCCTGCTAAATATTTCTCTGTCTTTTCATCTTGTTTAGATTGCTGTGTTTGGGGTGGCCTTTCTGTATGCTGGAAGTTTGTGGTTCCTATTTATTGTGGAGGTTCCTCCCTGTGGATGGGGTTGGATAAGTGGCTTGTCAAGGTTTCCTGGTTAGGGAAGCTTGCTTCAGTGTTCTGGTGAGTGGAGCTGGAACTCTTCTCTCTGGAGTGCAAAGAAGTGCCCAGTAGTGAGTTTTGAGGTGTTTACAGGTTTGGTGTGACTTTTGGCTGCCTGTATTTTAATGATTAGGGTTATGTTCCTGCACTGTTGGAGAATTAGCTTGGTGTGTCTTGCTCTGAAACTTGCTGGCTTTTGGGTGGAAATTGGTTTCAGTGTAGGTATGGAGGCTTTTGGATGAGCTATTGTCGAATAATGTCCCCTGGAGTCAGGAGTTTTCTGGTATTCTCAAGTTTTGGATTTAAGCCTCCTGCTTCTGGTTTTCAGTCTTATTCTTACCATAGCCTCAAGACTTCTTCATCCATACCACACCAGTGATAAAACATCTAGGTTAATGGAGAAAAGATTCTCCACAATGAGGGACACCCAGAGAGGTTTGCAGAGTTACATGGAGGAGAGAAGAGGGAGGAGGGAGATAGAGGTGACCAGGAGGAGAAGAGGGGGAATCAAAGAGGGAGAGAGCAATCTAGCCAGTAATCAATTCCCTATGTGCTCTCCACTGTCTGAAACAGTCAGAGAGGTTCACAGAGTTACATAGAAAAGAAAAGAGGGAGGAAGGAGATAGTGATGAGCAGGAGAAGAGGGGGAATCAAAAGGATAGAGAGAGATCTAGCTCCCTAAGTGTTCTCCACAGCCCAGAACAACCAAAGAGATTCCCAGAGTTGGGTAGACAAGAGAAGTAGGAAGGAGAAGATAGAGGTGACCTGGGGGAGGAAAAGGAGAATCAAAAGGGGGAGAGGGCAATCAAGCCAGTAATCACACTTCTAAGTAAAAATGGGTCCTGAAGATTGGATTCTTAAAGATATAAAGTTGATAACAAATGCCAAAAAGAAAAGATTAAAACTCTAGGGGAGAATGGCATTGAAACATGTAAATATCATGTATGAAATGAGTTGCCAGTCCAGGTTCGATGCACGATACTGGATGCTTGGGGCTGGTGCACTGGGACGACCCAGAGGGATGGAATGGGGAGGGAGGAGGGAGGAGGGTTCAGGATGGGGAACACATGTATACCTGTGGCGGATTCATTTTGATATTTGGCAAATCTAATACAGTTATGTAAAGTTTAAAAATAAAATAAAATTAAAAAAAATAATAATAAAATAAAATTAAATAAAATTAAAAAAAAAAAAAAAAACTCTAGGGTATAAGTTATACTCTCAAAAATACAATATGAAAAAAAATCACAAAAATTATAAAAAAATATATGAAATTTACTTTAAAAATAGGGTCTTTTTTCAAAGTAATAGGTTATAAAAATGAAAATTAAAGGAGTCATAAAGAATTTAATAATAAAATTTTTTAACTAAAAAAATTGATAATAGTCAAATATATTTAGAAATTTCTCTGAAGCTGTTGAGGGCAGTGTGGAGTCAGTTCAATTTCAGATAGTTCCTTGTTCCATCTTATACTTCTTCTCAAGGTCTATAGGCCCCTTCCAATGTAGTTGCTGCTAACTATAAGGTTTTAATCTGTTGCACCTGTCACTTCCAAAGCAGTTCCCTCTTCGTTTATTTTGGCTTCCTCTGTTTGCAAGTCTCTTCAGTGTCTGATTTCTGCCCTGACACAAGGGGGCAAAAGTGGTCACTTATTTAGGTTCACTTGTTCAGTTGTGCTGTGAGGAGGGAGGAACACTGCAACAAATATCACTGGTGTCTGTGGGGAGTGCTCGCAGTGTCTCAGCCATACTGGGTTTGCCCCCACTCACAGCGTGTGTGATTTCCTGGTCTACACTGTTCAGGCTCCAGGTTGCTCTGCAGGGGAACTAAGGTGGGCCCTGAGTTGCATGCACTTCACAGGTCTAAGCCACTCAGGCTAAGGTTCTCTGGTACTCCACAAAGGCACAGACTCGGTTGGGCCTGAGTTTTGTGCCCTTCTCAGGCCCGAGAAGCTCAGGTGACCAGGCTCTTGGTGAGCACACTCTCCCCAAGTGAGTGATGTGTCTTATCACCTCCTCTATCCCAGCTGCTTGGTTTCCTGAGCGCACAGCAAGAGTGCCATCTCAGGTGTGCTGTGTGTCTCCTCTGGGGATCTGATCTTCTGGCTGCAGCCCTCCTAGTGGATGCCAACCATCCAGGATCCCAGGAAGACTTGGTTAGCAACTGGGAACCTGCTCAGTTTGGTAGAGGATGCCGTCTCTGGGGCCGAGATTGCCCCTTGCCTTCTGGCTCTGGCTGTCATCCACCTACCTCTCTGCCTCCAGTCAGGGATGGGCCGGTCTGCAGCTGGCTAGCTCTCCTCTGGTATTCGCTCAGTCCTTTATTCTGTGAGCAGGCCTGGCTGGGCCTTAGGTTAGAGCTTTTCATGGGAAAGTTCTCTCTCACTCTTTCTCTATTTTTTATTTTGTCTCTCTGTGGCTATCCCACAGTCTGGGTTGCTATCTCATGTTAGTGGGAGCTAACGTGATTGTCCTCAGATTGCCCTCAGGGCATTTAGGCCTGGTCCTTACACTAAGCAAGGCAGCTGGTGCCTCCCTGTTTAGCCCCCACTTGCTGGTGGCAGAAGCGAGCATCTGGGCAACTTATTTACTGGGAGTTGCGGTTAGGCATATAATCTGTGGGTTTTTTTTTTTTTTTTCCTCCCAGTTATGTTGCCCTCTGAGATTCCAAAACTTCCCACAGACCTGCCAGTGAGAGGGTTTCCTGGTGTTTGGAAACTTCTCCTCCTTCATGATTCCTTCCCGGGATGGCTCTCCATCCCTAACTCTTTTGTCTCTCTTTTTATCTTTTATATTTTGTCCTATCTCTTTTTGAAGACAACGGGCTGCCTTTCTGGGTGCCCAGTGTCCTATGCCAATGTTCAGAAATTGTTTTGTGGAATTTACTCAGTGTTCAAATGATCTTTTGATGAATTTGTGGGAGAGAAAGTGGTCTCCCTATCCTATTCCTCTGCTATCTTAGGACCGCCCCCTGTTTCTTTTCTAGTCTACTGATTTATACTTTAATATCTATTATTTTCTTTCTTTCAACTTGCTTGGGTTTCATTTGTTCTTTTTCTAGTTTTATTTGTTGAAACTTACATTATATATTTTAAAATGTTATTTTCCAATACTTTATTTTCTAAAGTATGTATTTTAAGCCAAAATTTCCCTCAATGGATAACTATAGCCATATCTCACACATTTTGATATGTTACATTTTCATTTCTTTCAATTAAAATAGTTTATAAGTTCCATTGGGATTTTGGAGGATGATATATTTAGAAGAGAAAAAAAATTTTTTTAATTGGAGGATAGTTGCTTTACAATATTGCATTAGTTTCTGCCATACATCAACATGAATCAGCCATAAGAACACACGTGTCCCCTTCCTCTTGAACCTCCTTCCCACTTCATCCCACCTGTCTAGGTTTTCACAGAGCACCAAACTGAACTCCATGACTATATGAATGCTTCTGTTTTTAAAAATTGTCCAGAAAAGATTATAGTAACTTTGTTCATAAGAGCCAGAACTTGAACATAATTTAAGTGTTCAAAACTAAAGAATGGACAAAATGTTTGATGTATTCATAGAGGAATGCCACTCAACACTAAAAATAATGAATGCTGTCTTAATCATTCTGCTACATGGATGAATGTCCAAAACATTGTACTGAACAAAGGAAATCATACACAAGAGTGCACACTATATTATAACATTTATATGATAATTCTAGACCTGACAACCTCATCAATAGAGGCAGAAATCAGAGTAAGGTTTGATGACTATGAAGGTGATTTTGAATTTAAGGGGCCCAGAGAATTTTCTTTGGTCATGAAAAAGTAATATATAGAGCTTGGAGTATTGGTTAATGAGAAGTATGTATTTGTAAAAACTAAACAAATTGTATAAAGATATGTGCATCTCACTATAGTATGTACTCTCATTAAACATACACACATATTCATACTTGCAAGAATATTGCTTGCTTTTTGTTACATAAAATTTTGTCAAACTTTGCCCAAAGTGCTATTGAACACTTATAATGATCTGAATATAGATGTTAATGTGCTAACATACATAATTAATAATTAATTTAGTCTGCTCTGGGTCTTCATTGCTGTGCATGGGTTTTTCTCTTGTTGTGAAGCATGGTCTATCGGGCATGTGGGCTCAGTAGTATCAGTTTGAAGTGAAGAGAAGTGAAAGTAGCTCAGTCGTGTCTGACTCTTTACGAGTCCATGGAATTCTCTAGGCTAGACTACTGGAGTGGGTAGCCGTTCCCTTCTCCAGGAATTGAACCTGGGTCTCCCACATTGCAGGCAGCTGCTTTATCAACGGAGTGTGCTGTTTCTCAAATGTGTGATCTTCAGTTGCTGTGGTGCAGGGGTTTAGCTTCACCATGGCATGTGGGATCTTCCCAGATGAGGGATCAAACCCTTGGTTTTTGCATAGGCAGTGAGATTCTTAGCCACTGGGCCACCAGGGAAATCCCTGAATGTGCTAATATATTAACTGTAAAAATTAAATTAGATTAAGAGAGGCATAAATGGAGGAGTAGAAAGAACAAACATAAAAAGAGAAATCAGGAACCAAAATAGATGCATTTTCTTACTTCAATGGGTTTTTAGATTTTTAGAAAAGAAGTTTTCTTGAGAATATGTACATAAGCTACAGGGCAGCTTCTATTTCTGACAAATAGCAGTTTCTCATATTGCATTCTATTCTATAGGTAATATTGATCAAAAAACTGCTTTATTTTATCCTAACATATTTACTCATTGATTACCCTACTTTAAGTGATTAAAATAGAGGAAGCCTTTTGTGGGAAAAATGGAGATGAGTTTGAGTATAACACTTTCTTTTGTGTGATTGGAAGACCTTTAGTTTCCTGAGCATTTATCAGTGCTTTGAATTTTGACTCACACAGCATGTCAAGGTGATGTAACTAACAGTTTGCTTGATTTATCTGATAGAAAAAATAGCAGTCATATAAACATTTTTAAAATGCTAGCACTAGGATGTAATTCCATAAGCAGCCTTAGTGTAGAATTTGAGTTGAGAAAATAATGAATGCATTTTTTATCATTAAGAAACCCAATACATAAAATTTAAGAGCAAAAATCAAGTTTCTCATAAAGTATTGTCTGTGTATAAATAAATAGCAATGAGATGTTTTAATTAAATAAACAAATATTTATTGATTAACTAGTCTGTTCCAGATTCCAGTCTGAGGATGTAAAAAGTTAAAATAAAATGCATGAAGCATCTTCCTTGAATTCAAGGGATTTATTCTTCCCAATGTTATTAGATCCACTACATGAAATTTTAGGTCCTGTTACAAAAACACGTCTGCAATATGAGGCAATATGTAACATGATGCATATGTGAGGTAGCAAGTACTATGTTCCATGAGAAAGAAGAAACAGACCACTTCCTGCTTTCTGATGACAGTAGATTTTACAGCGCTGATAAATGTGTTTCTTTGCCAAGTAGGAATGTTCTCCAGATGAAACATGTCCGCAAGGCTGTATCCAGGGTCAGAATATTGAGATTACATTTGCCAAATAGCTGTTACCCTAACCTCTCTTTTTATGCCCTACACCTGACACTACCTGATGCTCCAGCTTTTGCTAAAATTTCCCAAGACCTATAAATGAAAAGGTTAATACATGAAAAGCTGGAACCTCTATAACACAGCTCCAGAACTTTGGCCTTTGTTCATTTTTATTAGAGTGTATATTTCAAGTAGCATTGTTAAATATTTTGAGTATAATTTCAACCTTTCAGGGTTTTAAGGATGTACTTTAATCCAAGTAGCTGGAAAAATGGAATCCAAAGAACAGTATATAATATGACTAAAAGCTTGGATGTCATTTCATATTGAGGAGTTACTGCAAGGGGAATTATTCACAGGTTTACCTGTTGAAAAAGTAAATTTGTATCAGCCTGTAGAGGGAGAAATTTATAATTTCAGGAATTTAGATAAACTAGTTTTCATATTAATTTCATATTAGCAAGCTCCAGGAGTTGGTGGTGGACAGGGAAGCCTGGTGTGCTGCAGTCCATAGGGTCACAAAGAGTCAGACACGACAGAGTGACTGAACTGAATTTTCATGTTGAAGGTAAATTTATTTTCTATCACCGAAGAGAGATAAGAATAGTAATACTACAGAAAGGTCAATTTCATGAAGTCATAGTAATTTATTGAAAAGTGTTCATTGCAACATGATATAATTCTCTTATCTATCTGGGTTAAGAATCATTTTGTCTTCAGTTCAGTTCAGTTCAATCACTCAGTCGTGTCCAACTCTTTGCTACCCCATGAATCGCAGCACGCCAGGCCTCCCTGTCCATCACCAAGTCCCGGAGTTTACTCAAACTCACGTCCTTTGAGTCGGTGATGCCTTCCAGCCATCTCAAGCTTCACCAAAACATATGCAAGGATATACTCATATCGGTGACTATAACTTTGGATATGCTTAAAGGTGAAGAAATAGTGGAAGAGTACATATTTGTGTATGTAAGTGTATTTCAGTGAAATCACTTCCATTTTTCTCATAGAGAAGGCTAATAATAAGTATGTGTATTCTGTAGTAGAAAGTATACATATTATATGTGCAAAAAGCTGTTGAATATGCTTACCAAATTTGTAGGTAGTAGTATTGATGCTGCAAGTTTTAAATTTTATAAATTTCAATGTTTCTTTCATGATTTAGACTTTTGGCACTGTAATAAGACTTGTAACTTAACAAAAGTTCACAAAGATTATCTCCCAAGATCTTTCCCCTAATTGCTTAATTGTATACTGTATTTCAACAGAGAAGGCAATGACACCCCACTCCAGTACTCTTGCCTGGAAAATCCCATGGACGGAGGAGCCTGGTAGGCTCCAGTCCATGGGGTCGCTGAGGGTCGGACATGACTGAGCGACTTCACTTTCACTTTTCACATTCATGCGTTGGAGAAGGAAATGGCAACCCACTCCAGTGTTCTTGCCTGGAGAATCCCAGGGAAGACGGAGCCTGGTGGGCTGCCATCTATGGGGTCGCACAGAGTCAGACACGACTGAAGCAACTTAGCAGCAGTAGCATACCTTATTTCAAAGTCTAGATCCATTTTAAGTTTTATATTTATGTGAGATATAGATTGAAATTCATGTTTTATATATGGTGGTCAATTCTTTCAGTACCATATATTGAAGAACTATTATTAATCAATTCATTTTTCTTTGCATATTTTTCAAAATTATTGGTCATACTCATGGAGGTCTATTTCTGGATATTTGTTCTATTTCATTGTTTTATATGGCTATCAGTATCAAACTATACCTTTTTATATAGTAGTTTAATAATATATTGATCGTTATCCAAAGCCTTCAAAATGATGCATTTTATATATTTTATCTACATTTTATCATTGCTATCAGGTAGGAGGGTGAATAAAACCAAGATAATCAGTAGACTGCAAAGTGAAGTTGCTCAGTCGTGTCCGACTTCTAGCGACCTCATGGACTGCAGCCTACCAGACTCCTCCATCCATGGGATTTTCCAGGCAAGAGTACTGGAGTGGGATGCCATTGCCTTCTCCAATCAGTAGACTACATGCAAATTTATCAGTAGACTTAATTTTACTTAAAGTTCAGGGAAAAACTATTGAAGAACATTCAATGATGACAAGACATGTTATCATAGTGCCATTTAAAAGGTATTGAGATATGAGAAACATGCCCTTAAGCTTCCAAATGTATGCTTTAATAAAATTTTAAATCTTATTCAATAGTTAATGATAGCACTTCTTTAAACTTTAAAGGCATGAATAAACCACATTGCAAAAAAGTCCTTGATTTTATAAATTATTCACATTACAAGTACATTTAAATTAAAATGTGTTATCTTAGTAATTGGAAATTTTAGCCCTTGCTATTTTGGATTTTTTTTTTAATTTTGGATTTTTAAGTTATGCACTGTATTCTACTTAAAAGAGACTTTGCATTTATTAAATGTTCTATACTAATAGTGCTCTCACTTATGGGGATTTTCATGCCCTTAAATCAACAGAAAGTGTTCAATTAAATCTATAAAGAAGGAATAAAATATCTAATGTGACTCTAAAATTTCACATGCAAAAAATCATTTATTTTACATCAGTTTTTATTGTTTCCAGAGCATATTCTAATACGAGTTTAGATGTGATTTTATTACAAGAATTTTTTTTGGATTTGGAAGTTAAGGTAACCTACAGTTTGAATGGTATACTAATTTGAAATACATAAAGTAAGCTCAAGAATATAACATAAAAATAACTCAAATGTGTTTTGTTATAGATATAGCAAAATTATCCCCAAATGTAAGTCTGTCCTCATTATCTGCAATCACAAAATCTTTTTTATTCAAAATATACTATACACTAGAAACTATTTCAAAAGATAGCACTAGCACTATACTACTACCATTTCTGGTAATATCCACTTTAAACTCATCATAAATACATACAGATGAAGGGAGAGTCATTTCATCAAACGATGCTGGGAAAAATGAATATCCATATACACAAGAAAAGAAATGGAATGGACCCTTACACCAAATATTGAGTTGGCCAAAAAGTTTCTTTGGTTTTTTAAGTAAAAATAAAAGACAGATTTTTTCATTTTCACAATGAACTTTAATGAACAATGGTATTCATTTTTTGTTTGACCATCTTCCACTATTTTTTAGACAAATTCATAATTCCATCTTACCCAAACTTTTATCTTTTTGAGCAAAGAACTGTTCCAGAGACTTTTACAGTCTTCCAGGAAATTGAAGTTTTTTCCATTAAGGGAATTGTGTAGAAATTGAAATAAATGGCTATTCAAAGGAGCCAATATCTGGTGGATAGAACATATGAATCAGAACTTCCCAGCCAAGCTGTAGCAGTTTTTGCCTGGTCATCAAATAAACATGTGGTCTTGCATTATTCTGATGGAAGATTATGCATTTTCTGTTGACTAATTCTGGACACTTTTCATTGAGTGCTTTTAGTTTGTCTATTTGGAATAAATGTTTGTTGGAATTAATCATTTGATTTTCTGGAAGGAGCTCATAATAGAAGACTCCCTTCCAATCTCACCATATACACATCACCTTCTTTGTATAAAGACCTGGCCTTTGGTGTCATTGGTTTATTTCACTTGTCCCATGATCTCTTCCATTCCACTTAATTTTACAGTATCCACTTTTCTTCACCCACACATTTTGTTCTAAGAACAGAAATACAGTCAATAAGGCTTTTTTCACCTAATTTATATACAACCCAAATATCAAACTGATTTTCATAACCAAACTGATTCAAATTATTTTAACACTTGATTTAGATATTTTAAGCATGTTGACTATCTCCCATATGGTATAATGGTGATTGTTCTCAATTAACAGCTTGATTTGATTGTCAGAGCCTCTTGGTGAAGGTGAAAGAGGAGAATGAAAAAGCTGGCTTAAATATCAACTTTCAAAAAACTAAGATCATGACATCCATCATCACTTCATGGCAAATAGATGGGGAAACAATGGAAACAGTGAAAAACTTTATTTTCTTAGGCTCCAAAATCACTGGTTCCCTGATAACTGAGCTGGTAAAGAATCTGCCTGCAATGCAGGAGACCCTGGTTCAATTCCTGGGTTGGGAAGATCTGCTGAAGAAGGGGTAGCCTTCCCAGTCCAGTATTCTTGGGCTTCCCTGTGGCTCAGATGGTAAAGAATTCACCTGCAATGCGGAGACCTGTGCTTAATCTCTGGGTTGGGAAGATCCCCAGAGTAGGGAATGACTACCCACTCCAGTATTCTGACCTGGAAAATTCCATAGACTGTATAGTCCATGGGGTGGCAAAGAGTCAGAAACGACTAAGCGACTTTCACTTTCACTTACAAAATCACTGCAGATGGTGACTGCAGTCATGAAATTAAAAGACGCTTGCTCCTTGGAAGAAATGCTAGGACAAAACTAGCCAGCATATTAAAAAGCAGAGGCATTAATTTGCTGACAATGTCCATATTGTCAAAGCTATTGTTTTTCCAGTAGTCATGTATGGATGTGAGAGCTGGCCCATAAAGAAGGCAGAGAACCAAAGAATTGATGATTTTGAGCAGTGGTGTTGGAGAAGATTCTTGAGAGTCCCTTGGACTGCAAGGATATCAAACCAATCAATCCTAAAGGAATTCAACCCTGAATATTCATTGGAAGGACTGATGCCAAAGCTGAAACTCCAATATTTTGCCCACCTGATGCAAAGAGCCAGGTCATTGGAAAAGATCCTGAGGCTGGGAAGATAGAAGGCAGGAGAAGGGGATGAGGGAAGATGAGATGGTTGAATAGTATCACTGACGCAATGGACATGAGTTTGAGGGAAGCCTGGCATGCTGCAGTTCTTGGGGTCGCAAAGAGTTGGACATGGCTGAGTGACTGAACAGCAACAGCTGCAACTGCTCTACTCAACTGTGAAGCATCACCCAGTGAGAAATCTCCAGCATGAGGCTTGGCAAGCCACTTTTGACATGTTTAATCAGTCAGAGCAAGTTCTCCATACACCGCACAAATTTGTGTATGTGTGTTTGTTACAGTTGTATTTTTACCTTTCTTGAAATAATAAAGCATAATACACCAAAATGTTGCTTTTTTTTCTTTTCATCTTCAGCACTGAAATGGCAACACACACATCCACCAATTTTGATAATATTTTAATGCTTATTGATATGACAGTTGTTCTTATCACAGTACAATAAAAAAAAATTTGTTTTGAAATAAGTTAAAGACAACTAAGCACCACTAGAGTCATCTTATGGAAAAATACTAAATGATCTTTAGGCCCACCCAACAGAAGAATATACAAAACTATATTTCACTCAAAAATAAACGAAGTCAAAAATAGATAAAACCTAAGTATAAGACATGAAACTATAAACATCAAAACTTTATAGGGGAAAGTGCTTCATGACATTGGAATTAGCAATGATTTTTTAAATATGCCTTCAAAAACACAAATGTCATAAGAAAAAAATAAATAAACTGAACTATTTAAATTAAAAAAATAACCTTTTGAACACCAAAGAATGCTATGAAGTTAGTGAAAAAGTAACCCACAAAATGAAACAAAATATTTGTGAATTACTTATCTGATAAGACATTAATATCACACATATTTAAGGAACTCTTACAACTCAAGAAAGCAAAAGACTTGGTTAAAAGATGGGCAAAAAACTTACATAGTTATTTCTCCAAAAATATATAAATTAAAAGATATTTAGCATCAGTAGTTCATTAGGAAAACAAAAACCAAATCCCTTGTGAGATATCACTTACATCTATTAAAATGGCTATTATAAAACAAGCAACAACAACAACAAAATTAGCAAGCACTGGTAAGATATGGGAAAATTGGAACCTTTGTGGATTGCTGGTGGGAATGTAAAGTGGTGCAAACACTACAAAAATTTGGGCAGTTTCTGAAAAGGTTAAAAGTTAAAAATAGAACTGCCATATGCCTCAGAATATAGAGAACTCAGAATAGAACTCCCAATTCTTTGTATATATCCAAAAGCAATGAAATGAGAAACATAAGGTACTTGTATACCCATCTTTATAGAAGCATAATTCACAATAGCCAAAAGGTAGAAATAATCCAAGTGTCCATTGATGTGAAAATAGATATACAAAGTATGATATACACAAATAATGGAGTAATATTGAACCTTGAAAAAGGAAATTCTGACATATGCTACAACATGGGTGGGCATTAAGAAAATTATTCTAAGTGAAATAAGCCAGTCATAAAGGACAAACACTGTACAAATTCATTTATATAAAATATCCACAGTAGACATATTCATAGAGATAAAGGAAGAATGGTTACCAAGGGCCTGGAGGAGAAAAGATTAGGCAGTTATTATTTAATAGATATGGAGCTTCAATTTGGGAAGATAAAAGTTCTACAGATGGATGTGGTGATGGTAGCACGATAATATAAAAATATTCAATATTGACAAACTGCTGCTGCTGCTGCTAAGTCGCTTCAGTCGTGTTGACTCTGTGTGACCCCGTAGACGGCAGCCCACCAGGCTCCCCCATCCCTGGGATTCTCCAGGCAAGAACACTGGAGTGGGTTGCCATTTCCTTCTCCAATGCATGAAAGTGAAAAGTGAAAGTGAAGTAGCTCAGTCATGTCCAACTCTTCGCAACCCCACGGACTGCAGCTTACCAAGCTCCTCCATCCATGGGATTTTCTAGGCAAGAGTACTGGAGTGGGGTGCCATTGCCTTCTCCAAATATTGACAAACTACACACTTCAAAAATAGTTAAAATAATATTTTACATTATATATCTTTTACCACAATAAAATTGACACATAGAAATACTAAATGAACAAAATCCCAGGTATCATTCAGCCTCCATCACTTTCTTGAATTCCTTAAAGACTTAAGATCAGTTAAAATCTATATTTCAATATAAAATCAAGGATGACAATTGTGAAAGAATAAATATCCAGAAATTCTGAGTGGGTTAAATTTATATGAGACTCCATCAGCCATTAAATTTGCATTCTTTTCTGTACTTATTACAAAAAGAAAAAAAATGAATTCAAATTCTATTGAATTTTTACCTTAGGGAAGTCTGACTTTAAGGTCCAACACTCCTACCCCTTTTTCAATGTGTTTCTAGTAATCCCTAGTGTATTAATACATTTCTACAAATCTACCCTCAGCCAGTCTTCTAGTTTTATTCTTCATTAAGTTGACCTAGACCTTTAAATAGACATCTACCTTCCTTCCTTCATGTTGTTGCCATTATACTCAAATAAATTACCACATGGGGCAAAACTTACATAATACACTACACTGGTAGATAAACCAAACTGTATATTTATATAAATACATAGGATTATACAGGTAAACCTGTGACTTTACTCAAAATTTTACCAAATGTTCGATGATGATGGAAGGGAAGGAAAGCATAGCAATGATATATTATATCTGTTTATAATATAATTATATAATGATATAATAATATAATATAATGATATAATATATCTGTTTATAACTGTTATAGCTAGATATTTTACTGCTGGTGATGTGGCCCCTTACAAAACCTACAAGCCCAATTTTATCTTTGTAGTTATAAGTAAGGGCCAGATTACCTCATTTGTTTCCTCACAGTTACATTTACACTTGGGTATTCTAATAATCTCCATGGCATGAAATCCAGCACAAACTGCTACAAGATTCTGGGGGAAGGATAAACAGATTGAGCAATCATTTTCATATGGCAGCACACTTAGAAAATGAATAGCCAATTCCCCAATAGCTATACCATTTCTCTATGGATGTGAGAATTGGACTGTGAGGAAAGCTGAGCACTGAAGAATTGATGCTTTTGAACTATCGTGTTGGAGAAGACTCATGAGAGTCCCTTGGACTGCAAGTCCCCAACCAGTCCATCCTAAAGGAGATCAGTCTTGGGTGTTCATTGGAAGGACTGATATTGAAGCTGAAACTCCAATACTTTGGTCACCTCATGTGAAGAGTTGACTCATTGGAAAAGACCCTGATGTTGGGAGGGATTGGGGGCAGGAGGAGAAGGGGACAACAGAGGATGAGGTGGCTGGATGGCATCACTGACTCGATGGACATGAGTCTGAGTGAACTCCCGGAGTTGGTGATGGACAGAGAGGCCTGGAGTACTGTGATTCATGGGGTTGCAAAGAGTCGGACATGACTGAGTGACTGAACTGAACTGATACCGTTCTCAAGGGTAAGGAAGCAAAACTCTTATGACTTAGTCCTTATTCATATGAAACTGAGTTTACCTGAGGCTGAAAGTTTGAAACCAGACTATATTTAATGGACAATTTTAAGTTTCTTTCAAAAATATAGAATCTCAAGAAAACAATGAGGTCAGTTATAAGAAAAAAGACTCCTTGGTGATCTGCATGTGTAAATGTAGTGGTTGTATTTCAATACCATCAGAAGACAAATGTAAAAATAAATAAGGGTTCATTTTTAGGAAAAAACACCTCCCCCAAAAGAAAAAGATTTTGAGATATGAAGTATTGTATCAGAGGCTTTATTAAGGTAGAGTGGTCAAAGAGGGCCTCTCTAAGAATAAGCTTTCCACCCTTAATGAGGATGTCATAACTGATTCCTCTCCACAGGGTCTCTTAGTAGAAAGAAGCTCATGTTTTTATGTTGCATTTCTCATCATTTCTAATTAATGTATTATTTTTTTCTTTTGGCTATGCCAGGTCTTAGTTGTGGCATGCAGGATTATCATTGTGGCATGTGGGATCTATTATAGTTCATTAACCAGGGATGGAAACTGGGCCCCCTGCATTGGAGCACAAGGTCTTCACCACTTGTCCACAAGGCAAGTCCCCTAATTAATGATTTCTGAATAGTAAACACAGTACCTAGATAAAAGGAACAATATAGACACAACATACATGCTCAAAAAGAGGAAAATAAGGAACAAAATTACAAACCGTCTTCAAATAAGAATTATTCATCAGCTATAATAACATATTTGATGATCTAAATCCAGTTAGAAATCTAGCATTTCTCAAGAAAGCTACAGCATTTATGGAAACCCAGTTCAAATAAATATAACCTAATTTTGCAAAATGATCTAATATTATATCAACTGTTATTTAAGTTATTTTGCTGCATGTGAATCTATTCCAATATGTTTAGGCACTTGTACATTAGTATGACTGAAAAAATGTAAATCACCAGCATTTTCCCCAGAATTAAGTTGTATATCCTCAAAGGTAAATTTATGCCTTCATTCTCTATAAAGAAAAACATAATTTGAAATGTTAAAATGTAAATATTGATATTTCTAGTTTCTACTCAACAAACTTCTAAAATATTGAGGTTCCCTATTATTCATCATGATATTTTGTTACGCATTTTATTCACCTACTGATGAATCAGTTCAGTTCAGTCATTCAGTCATGTCCGACTCTTTGTGACCCCATGGACTGAAGCACACCAGGCTTCCCTGTCCGTCACCAACTCCCAGAACTTATTCAAACTCATGTACATGTCCAACTAGCTGGTGATGAATAGTGGAGTTTATTAATCTAAGAATTTGTGGGATTTTCTTTAATTAAAATTTTAATAAAAAGAAAACTGAATTAATATAAATTCCTCAGTGGACAAACTGACGTTTTCTATATCGAACCTGCAAGCATGTTATACAAGCCAAATGAACAAGGCTGCTATTTCAATTGATTTTATTATTGGAATTGGCAGAGGGAGAAAATATAGCTGGCAGTGAAAGACACCACTAATTTAATGCTTTTCACAACTTGTGATATTTATGTCCAAAAGGTAGCTGAGCTGAAGACGTATTCAGGACTGTTGCTGCAAATATGAATAGTTTACTGGCAATGACAATGAAGGGACCCTGGCCAAGTTGCTTAATAGAGGCTTCTGGATTTTATTTTTATTTTTCATCATCAAATGACAAGTCCTAAATGACAATAAACATATTATCATTTTACAGTTGTTGCTCTTTTCCTGATGATTTAGGGCCTTTGGGTTGGTTCTACAAAGCTAATTAAATAGATCTTATTCTAGAAAAAATACAATTTGATTTTTTACCATCACCCTGCTCCTTGCGCTAGCCTCAACAAAAAGATGCTCTATGGCACAGAGATTTTAGTAAAACAAAAATTACTAGTAAAATAATCAGTTAAAATTTTAGAAGACTTCTTCAATGTTGAAAATCAAGACTACAAAATATTCTGATTCACTTTAAAAATTCTCTTTGAATTTCTGAAGCTAGGATTTTGTACATGCTTCTCAATTCCCATCAATTTTCGTTCATTATTTTATTTTATTATCCATGCTAAGAAAATTGTTAGTATATATATTTCATTAGATTCATATATAAACTTTCCATTTTTTTCATTGCTGATGTAAGCAGTATTTTGTATTTGATTTCAAATTTCTGTTGCTCATGGTTAGTATAAAAGGAAATTGACTTTGTATATTAAACCTTTATCTTGCAACCTTGCTATAAATACTTAGTTCCCGGAGTGTGTTTTGTTTGTTTGTTTTAATATCCTTAAATTTACATGGCACTTTATAGTTTATCCAGGTTTGTCACATATTTTATCCTGATAGCTACACTCTGATCAAGGCAGAATTGCCCTTATTATACACATTCTATAAACAATATATTGAAGGTCTAATTATAATGTCATAAAACTAGTTTGTGTCAGAATTTTGAAGAAAATCATATACCTCTGAGATTACATTCTATCTGTTATCCTCAAGAGCACTATTTTAAATAATTTGGCCATTCACTGAAATCTCAAGACTTATATCACCTACAAGAGTTTTGTTCAAGAAACTGAAAGACCACTAGGATTCAACTTTGAGATGTGGTTCATAGAGTGGATCACAGCCGAAGTGAATTATAGGGATGGTTTGAAGGAATATAAAATTGTTCAGAATCAAGGATGGACTGAGATTCAGGGATGAATTGGAAGTGTGAACTACTCAAAGCTCAATAATGGTTTAGCCAAAAGAATCAAAGATAAAGAGATAATTGCACATACTCGTATTTCTGGGGTCGGAATATTCCCGTGGCCAAGTCAAAAATGTTATTGGTTATCCTTTTAGCAAATACTATTGAATCAATATTATGTGCTAAAGCACACTGTAAAAGAAGTGTGAACAAGGTAAAGTTATGCCTTCATAGAAATTTTATGCTTGTAAAACCAGGCTAACTTATACAATGCTAAGTATCTGACAACTAGACAAGTCTTTTTCTAAAATATATGGTAAAAAAAGGCAAATACTTTATCAGAAATTTAGAAGTAACTTCATATTTTAATCAAATGTGAATATGAATGCATTACTATAAACTTATTTAAGACATAAATTATATTTTAAAATTTAAAGCTTGAAATGATATATTGATTCAGTTCTGGTATACATAATCTAATTTTCTTACATAAGATTATGAAAGAATGATAGTGATAGAGAAGAGCTTACTTCTGGAAATGACAGCATAATCCAGATAAATATAGAGTGATGGTGAGCTTAATGTAAAGCTCACCACTTATACATTTAATGCATAAATGTAAAGAATACCGAAAAGAAAATAAACGTGAGCTATCTGGTTGATGCCACTGATAAGGCCTGAAAAATAAATTAGACAAAAGAAAAGTATAAAAAAAAAACCCAAGTATCTATTTCTTTTTTTCCAACCCAGATACATGTAGAGATATTTTTGGGTTTATCAGGGCAGTATTTGTCTAATTTCTTAGATTTGCTTGTCGAGAACTTCTTTATTTTCTAGTCATAAAATAAGCAATCAGAAAAATTATTTACATGAGGCTTTATTTGAAGCAATAATGAAATTTCTCAACCATGACAATCATGACTGTCACTTTTCACATTAAAGGGTTGATTTTGAAAATAATCTTAAAAGGGACATTATTCCCCCTCTCAACCAGCAAAACAAAACTGATAAGCTGACATTAGCTCACAGATTTAGAAAATAAGTAAAAATGCCTTATCTAAATGCATTTTAATTTTCCTCTAAGCCAACCTCATAATTATCCCAGTAGTGATTAAATATATTTTAAATCAAAAAGCTAAATAAGAGAATATGCAACCCCGAAAAAGTTCTTACTAGTGAAACTTAATCAGACCTGGATTAGTCAATACAGTTAAACATTCAGTTCAGTTCAGTCGCACAGTCATGTCCAACTCTTTGCAACCCCATGAACCGTAGCACGCCAGGCCTCCCTGTGCATCACCAACTCCCGGAATTGACCCAAACTCATGTCCATTGAGTTGGTGACGCCATCTAACCATCTCATCCTCTGCAATCCCCGTCTCCTCCTGCCCTCAATCTTTCCCAGCATCAGTGTATTTTTAAATGAGTCAGCCCTTCACATCAGGTGGCCAAAGTATTAGAGTTTCAGCTTCAACACAATGAAACCCAAGATTGATCTCCTTTAGGATGGACTGATTGGATCTCCTTGCAGTCCAAGGGACTCTCAGGAGTCTTCTCCGACACCACAGTTCAAAAGCATCAATTCTTTGGTGCTCAGCTTTCTTCACAGTCCAACTCTCACATCCATACATGGCTACTGGAAAAATCATAGCCTTGACTAGACAGACCTTTGTTGACAAAGTAATGTCTGCTTTTTAATATGCTATCTAGATTGGTCATAACTTTCCTTCCAAGGAGGAGGGAAATTTCATGGCTGAAATCACCATCTGCAGTGATTTTGGAGCCCAAAAAAATGGAGTCAGCCACTGTTCCCACTGTTTCCCCATCTATTTACCATGAAGTGATGGGACCAATGCTATAATCTTAGTTTTCTGAATGTTGAGCATTAAGCCAACTTTTTCACTCTCCTCTTTCACTTTCATCAAGAGGCTCTTTAGTTCTTCTTCACTTTCTGCCATAAGGGTGATGTCATCTTCATATCTGAGGTTATTGATATTTCTCTCGGCAATCTTGATTTCAGCTTGTGTTTCTTCCAGCCCAGTGTTTCTCAAGATGTACTCTGCATATAAGTTAAATAAGTAGGGTGACTATACACAGCCTTGATGTACTCCTTTTCCTATTTGGAACCAGTCTGTTGTTCCATGTCCAGTTCTAACTGTTGCTTCCTGACCTGCATACAGGTTTCTCAAGAGGCAGGTCAGGTGGTCTGGTATTCCCATCTTCTTCAGAATTTTCCACAGTTTATTGTGAGGCACACAGTCAAAGGCTTTGGCATAGTCAATAAAACAAAAATGGATGTTTTTCTGAAACTCTCTTGCTTTATGATGATTCAGCAGATGTTGGCAATTTGATCTCTGGTTCCTCTGACTTTTCTAAAACCAGCTTGAACATCTGGAAGTTCATGGTTCATGTATTGCTGAAGCCTGGCTTGGAGAATTTTGAGCATTACTTTACTAGCTTGTGAGATGAGTGCAACTGTGTGGTAGTTTGAGCATTCTTTGGCATTGTCTTTCTTTGGGATTGGAATGAAAACTGACCTTTTCCAGTCCTGTGGCCACTGCTGAGTTTTCCAAATATGCTGGCATATTGAGTGCAGCACTTGCACAGCATCATCTTTCAGGATTTGAAATAGCTCCACTGGAATGCCATCACCTCCACTAGCTTTGTTTGTGGCGATGCTTTCTAAGGCCCACTTGACTTCACATTCCAGGATGTCTGGCTCTAGGTGAGTGATCACACCATCATGATTATCTGGGTTGTGAAGCTCTTTTTTGCACAATTCTTCTGTGTATTCTTGCCACCTCTTCTTAATATCTTCTGCTTCTGTTAGGTCCATACCATTTCTGTCCTTTATCGAGCCCATCTTTGCATGAAATGTTCCCTTGGTATCTTTAATTTTCTTGAAGAGATCTCTAGTCTTCCCCATTCTGTTGTTTTCCTCTGTTTCTTTGCATTGATCATTGTGGAAGGCTTTCTTATCTCTCCTTACTATTCTTTGGAACTCTGCATTAAAATGGGTATATCTTTCCTTTTCTCCTTTGCATTTTGCTTCCCTTCTTTTCACAGCTATTTGTAAGGCCTCCTCAGACAGCCATTTGTTTTGTTTTGTTTTGTTTTGTTTTTTGCTTTTCTTTTTCTTAGGGATGGTCTTGATCCCTGTCTCCTGTACAATGTCACAAACCTCATTAATTTTTCTTTTTTTTTTTTAAGCATGGTACTTTGCTTGACATTGTGTTAGATCCTGAGAAAGATAAAAAGAATTACACTGATTTCTTATCTTGTATTTGGTTTTTGTTTTTTCTCAAATGGCTTATCATTTAGTGGCACAGATAAGCACACAAAAGTAAAAAGTATCTGTGATACAGGATATTTAACACTATGTACATAATATATTCCCTGGTGGCTCAGATGGTAAAGAATCAGCCTGCAATTTTGATCCTATCTCAATTCTGATCCTAATCCGGGTTTTATCCCTGGGTCAGGAAGATCCTCTGAAGAAGGGACTGGCTACCCACTCCAGTATTCTGTGTACATAGGAGCCTAGCTGGTGACAATCCATGAGGTCCCAAAGAGTTGGACACAACTGAGTGACTAACACTTTCACATAACACAGGGTACTTAATACTATATAAGTACAGAGTAGGACATCCTGCACATAATAAAAGAAAATGATAGTATTCACCATAGAATGATATACCATTGCTTGATTTTGGAACAAAAATAAGAATAAGCTAGAAAAGAGTACAGAACATGCAGGGGATATTCTAGGCACAGGGGAAAACATGAAGATAAAGAAGCTATAGTTATTTTGTTTCTTAAGATTGCTTTGTGGCTGGTTCACAGAATTTGTAAAACAAAACACTGGCTGGAGAAGTAAGCCAAGATAATGCTATGAAAGAACATATACAGGATGAAAAACTAGGAGCTTGTCCTGGCTGGTCACTAACTTGAGGAGTTTCAGGGAAATTCACTGCTCTATGAGAAACATGTTTTCACTAAGAAATTTTTAAAGTTGAAAAAGCATTGCATGCCTCTAGTGATCCAGCACAGGTTTCAACATGGCATTTGGGTTGTCTTTTTCACCTTTAGCTTTTCAATATTCTGATTAAATTTTTCTTTTAAAAAAATAGTGAAATGGAAAAAACATCTTGATATTAGATAATAGGCTAGAGGGGCTTGAAACTCTGGTGTTTATCCAAGGGATGCAACAATGATTGTTGATAGAACAATCACTCAATGTAGCTCACCATATTAACTAAGAAGGAAAATCATATTATGTGAGACATTGCACTCTTGCCACCTAACGTTGGCAAATTGAAGTGAAAATCACTCAGTCGTGTCCAACTCTTTGTAACCCCATAGGCTATTCAGTCCGTGGAATTCTCCAGGTCAGAATACTTGAGTGGGTAGCCTTTCCCTTCTTCAGGGGATCTCCCCAACCCAGGGATCAAACCCAGGTCTCCTGCGCTGTGGGCAGATTCTTTACCAGCTGAACCACCAGAGAAGCCTGGAAGGAGCAAGGCAAATAAATAATTTTATAGATCCTAAGAAACTTCTCAGGAAGGAGTTAAGGAGTGCACTAATTAAAGGCACAATAAAAAAGTATTTCTAGAATCCATGATTATCTACATTAAAAAATTGAAAAATTCACAATGTTACAGGAACTAAGTACATACAGGATGTTTCACTGTACAAGGTCAACAGACAAAAATATTTTTTCAATTAATAGTTGGATATTGAAACTAAACACAAAGCAAAAGAGCTACAAAAGAATAACAACAAAACAAGTACCATTTCCATAAACATCAAAAAGCCTGAAAAAAAAAAATGTATAAGCCTAACAATATATGTAGATGCTTTTAAAGTTTAAAATTATAAAATAGCAAGACATTGAAGAAGATCTAAATAAATGAAAGGACATTCCATGTTTGGATATTGAAAGACTAATATTGTTAAGATGCCAACTCTCCCAAAATTTATATATTAAATAGAATCTCAGCAGAGTTTTTAATTTCTTTTTTAGAAATCAACAAAATGACCTTATAATTTAAATGGTAAAAGGACAGGAAGAAGGCAAAGGATTATGTGCAAAATGGAAAGAGACATTTTTGGTGAAAATGGAACTCTGGTATATCTTGATTTTGGTGATACCTACTTGACAGTATATGTTTGTTAAAACTCACAATGTACAATAAAAAGGGTAAAAATTACTGTAAAAAGTTTATGATTTTAATCGAAAGTAATTACTAGTCAGGTGAAGAACAAAAGGTCTCATAATGAATGGAAAAAGATAATCAAAAGATGCAACACCAAAGTAACAGAGAAGATTATCTGGCAAAGATTTTAGAGAAGCCATCATGTTTCCACAAGTAACCATGAACATGTTTGAATCAAATATATAAATAGAAAACCTCAGCAAAAGAAAAATAAAGAACACAAAGGAAGTTTTAAAACTAAAAAATGCAATAACTAAAATACAATCTCAGTGCATTGGCTCAACAGAAGAACAGAGATGACAGAGAAAAATACCTGTAGACAGAATATTGGCTTTTCAGGTGATGTTAGTGGTAAAGAACCTGCCAGCCAGTGCAGGAGATGCCTGAGACAAGGATTCAATTCCTGGGTCAGGAAGATCCCTTTGTGGAGAGCATGGCAATCCTAGAACAATAAAAATTCCTCAGTCTGAAAAACACAGAGAAAATAGACATTCAAACAATAAAGTAGATATCTGTGGAACTATAATAAAATGTGTAAATTTTGACTTAACATAGTTTTGAAAAGAGAGTAGAAAGCAATCCAGAAAAAAAGAAATAATAGTTTAAAACTTCCCAAATTTGGTGAAAGACAAAAAACTTGCAGTTTTAAGAAGATGCTGCTACTGCTAAGTCACTTCAGTCGTGTCCAACTCTGTGCGACCCCATAGACGGCAGCCCACCAGGCTCCCCTGTCCCTGGGATTCTCCAGGCAAGAATAGTGGAGTGGGTTGCCATTTCCTTCTCCAATGCATGAAAGTGAAAAGTGAAAGTGAAGTCGCTCAGTCGTGTCCGACTCTTAGCGACCCCATAGACTGCAGCCTACCAGGCTCCTCCATCCATGGAATTTTCCAGGCAAGAGTACTGGAGTGGGGTGCCATTGAGCAGATCTTAAACATGATAATCCCAATGAACTTCATAGCAAGATATATCAAGCATAATTAAATTTCTGAAAATTAAAGTAATGCAAAAAATCTTAAAAGCATCCAGAGAAAACTGACACCTTACCTATATGAAAAATAAATTCAACTAGCAGTGAATTTCTTATTAGAAATTATGTAGATCAGAACACATGTACCCCAATGTTCATCACAGCACTGTTTATAATAGCCAGGACATGGAAGCAACCTAGATGTCCATCAGCAAATGAATGGATAAGAAAGCTGTGGTACATATACACAATGGAGTATTACTCAGCCATTAAAAAGAATACATTTGAATCAGTTCTAATGAGGTGGATGAAACTGGAGCCTATTATACAGAGTGAAGTAAGCCAGAAAGAAAAACACCAATACAGTATACTAACGCATATATATGGAATTTAGAAAGATGGTAAGAATAACCCTGTGTATGAGACAGCAAAAGAAACACTGATGTATAGAACAGTCTTATGGACTCTGTGGGAGAGGGAGAGGGTGGGAAGATTTGGGAGAATGGCATTGAAACATGTAAAATATCGTGTATGAAATGAGTTGCCAGTCCAGGTTCGATGCACGATACTGGATGCTTGGGGCTAGTGCACTGGGACGACCCAGAGGGATGGTATGGGGAGGGAGGAGGGAGGAGGGTTCAGGATGGGGAACACATGTATACCTGTGGTGGATTCATTTTGATATTTGGCAAAACTAATACAATCTTGTAGTTTAAAAATAAAATAAAATTTAAAAAAATAAATAAATAAATTGCAAAATATCTTTTAAGTGCTGAGTGAAAAAGAAGTGAATCCTTAAACTGAAAAGGCAAACTAGATTTGATGCAAAGAAGGAAGAGAGGAAGAGAAGGAGGGAGGAGGGAAAAAAGGGAAGGAATAGGAAAATCTAGTATACCTTATTGATCATTAGAATCTAGTAACAAAACCAGGAGCTGACTGTGACTCAGACCATGAACTTCTTATTGCCAACTTCACACTTAAACTGAAGAACATAGGGAAAACCACTAGACCATTCAGGTATGACCTAAATCAAATCCCTTATGATTATACAGTGGAAGTGAGAAATAGATTTAAGGGACTAGATCTGATAGACAGAGTGCCTGATGAACTATGGATGGAGGTTCATGACATTGTACAGGAGACAGGGATCAAGACCATCCCCAAGAATAAGAAATGCAAAAAAGCAAAATGGCTGTCTGGGGAGGCCTTACAAATAGCTGTGAAAAGAAGAGAAGTGAAAAACAAAGGAGAAAAGTAAAGATATAAGCATCTGAATGCAGAGTTCCAAAGAATAGCAAGGAGAGATAAGAAAGCCTTCCTCAGCGATCAATGCAAAGAAATAGAGGAAAACAACAGAATGGGAAAGACTAGAGATCTCTTCAATAAAATTAGAGATACCAAGGGAATATTTCATGCAAAGATGGACTCGATAAAGGACAGAAATGATATGGACCTAACAGAAACAGAAAATATTAAGAAGAGGTGGCAAGAATACACAGAAGAATTGTACAAAAAAGATCTTCATGACCCAGATAATCACGATGGTGTGATCACTCACCTAGAGCCAGACATCCTGGAATGTGAAGTCAAGTGGGCCTTAGAAAGCATCACTATGAACAAAGCTAGTGGAGGTGATGGAATTCCAGTTGAGCTATTCCAAATCCTGAAAGATGATGCTGTGAAAGTGCTGCAATATGCCAGCAAATTTGGAAAACCCAGCAGTGGCCACAGGACTGGAAAAGGTCAGTTTTCAATCCAATCCCAAAGAAAAGCAATGCCAAAGAATGCTCAAACTACTGCACAATTGCACTCATCTCACAAGCTAGTAAAGTAATGCTCAAATTCTCCAAGCCAGGCTTCAGCAATACATGAACCATGAACTTCCAGATGTTCGAGCTGGTTTTAGAAAAGTCAGAGGAACCAGAGATCAAATTGCCAACATCTGCTGGATCATTGAAAAAACAAGAGAGTTTCAGAAAAACATCTATTTTTGTTTTATTGACTATGCTAAAGCTTTGACTGTGTGGCTCACAATAAACTGTGGAAAATTCTGAAGGAGATGGGAATACCAGACCACCTGACCTGCCTCTTGAGAAACCCGTATGCAGGTCAGGAAGCAACAGTTAGAACTGGACATGGAACAACAGGCTGGTTCCAAATAGGAAAAGGAGTACATCAAGGCTGTATATTGTCACCCTGCTTATTTAACTTATATGCAGAGTACATCATGAGAAACACTGGGCTGGAAGAAGCACAAGCTGGAATCAAGATTGCCAGGAGAAATATCAATAACCTCAGATATGCAGATGACACCACCCTTATGGCAGAAAGTGAAGAGGAACTCAAAAGCATCTTGATGAAAGTGAAAAAGGAGAGTGAAAAAGTTGGCCTAAAGGTCAACATTCAGAAAACTAAGATCATGGCATCTGGTCCCATCACTTCATGGCAAATAGATGGGGACAGTGGACACAATGTCAGACTTTATTTTGGGGTCTCCAAAATCACTGCAGATGGTGACTGCAGCCATGGAATTAAAAGACATTTCCTCCTTGGAAGGAAAGTTATGATCAACCTAGATAACATATTAAAAAGCACAGACATTACTTTGCCAACAAAGGTCCGTCTAGTCCAGGCTATGGTTTTTCCAGTGGTCATGTATGGATGTCAGCGTTGGACTGTGAAGAAGGCTGAGTGCCGAAGAATTGATACTTTTGCACTGTGGTGTTGGAGAAGACTATTGAGAGTCCCTAGAAATGCAAGGAGATCCAACCAGTCCATTCTAAAGGAGATCAGTCCTGGGTGTTCCTTGGAAGGACGATGTTGAAGTTGAAACTCCAATCCTTTGGCCACCTGATGCAAAGAGTTGACTCATTGGAAAAGACCCTGATGCTTGGAGGGATTGGGGACAGGAGAAGAAGGCACGACAGAGGATGAGATGGCTGAATGGCATCACTGACTCAATGGTCATGAGTTTGAGTGAACTCCGGGAGTTGGTGATGAACAGGGATGTCCGGCGTGTTGTGCTTCTTGGGATCGCAAAGAGTCAGACACGACTGAGTAACTGAACTGAACTGAAGCATATTGATTGTATTAGCCCATTTGTAATTTGGATAAGATCTCAACAGTCTCAGAGCTAGTTTGCCTGACTTGAGGCTTTTAGATTGCCACACTTGTATTTATTTAGTTATTTTTACTTTTTTTAATTTATTTTTTTAATTTAAATTTATTTATTTTAATTCGAGGCTAATTACTTTACAATATTGTATTGGTTTTGCCATACATCAACATGAATCCGCCATGGGTGTACACGTGTTCCCCATCCTGAACCCCCCTCCCAGCGGAGGCTCATCCCAGTGCACCAGCCCCAAGAAGCTGTATCCTGCATCACTTTTAAATGCTGACATTTTAGACAAGTATTTAATGATTATTATTTAATTTGCTTTTATTTTATCATATTGTTGTATTCACATACCAAATAAATATTTACACTCATAATTCTAAAAGGTATTATTTAAAAAGCAACTTTACATCCTATCCCCTTCTATTGGCAGCTGTTTAATTCTTCAGAGGTTCTTTGAACTGTCCTGTTTCTTGGCATTTCTTTCACTGTTTCAGTAGTAAACCGCTCATATTATTACCTTATGATTTTTTTTTAATTTTAGATTAGTGAGAATTTAGCTTTTTTCTCCCCATATTTTTCTTTTGTATACACAGGCATACTTTTAGTCCCCCTTGCTAAATCAATATTAATTTTTTTTTAAATTCTTAAGACTATGTAATACCACTATTTACAGCTCAACTAGATTGTTTACCATTGTGGTTTAAATTGTATCCTCCCAAAAGATATGTGGCACCCGACTCCAGTACTCTTGCCTGGAAAATCCCATGGATTGAGGAGCCTAGTAGGCTGCAGTCCATGTGGTCGCTAAGAGTCGGACACGACTGAGGGACTTCACTTTCAGTTTTCACTTTCATGCATTGGAGAAGGAAATGGCAACCCACTCCAATGTTCTTGCCTGGAGAATCCCAGGGACAGAGGAACTGGTGGGCTGCCGTCTATGGGGTCACACAGAGTCAGACATGACTGAAGCAACTTAGCAGTAGCAGCAGCAAAAGATAATGTGGAATTCCTAATCACCAGTACTTTAGAACATAACCTTATTTGAAAATGGATCTTTACAAATGCAGTCAAGTTAACATGAGGTCATGAGGATAATATGTGAGCTGACGGGTATGTTATTAACTAGATGAAAGGAATCCTATCATAATGTAGACATATATCAGGCATCATGTTGTACATTTTAAATGTACTACAGTTTTGTCAAGTATGCATTAATGCAGTTGAAAAAAGAATATGCTGTGTTTTTGAGGGAATGAAAATTGGGTTCTGTATGCACAAACCATAGACAAATTGACATAGTTATCTTTTCTAGAATTTATTCTCAGGAAGTGATCTACACAAAGATTTAGCTAAAATTATTATTCCCAGTCAGAAAAGACTAAACTGTAGAGAATCTGTCTGCAAAGCAGGAGACCCAGGTTTGATCCTTGAGTTGGGAAAATCCCTTGGAGAAGTGAATGGCAACCCACTTCAGCATTCTTGCCTGGAGAATTCAAAGGACAGAGGAACCTGGTAGGCTACAATTCAGGGAGTCACAAAGAGTCAGACACGAAGGAGTGACTAAGACTTTCACTTTCACTTTGTTATTGTGAAATTGCTTATAGTGGAGAAAAATGAAGAAATAATCTAACTGTCCAGATGGAGATAAACTGTTATATAGTTGTTGTTCAGTTATTAAGTCTTCTCCAACTCTGAGACCCCATGGACTGCAGCATGCCAGGCTTCCCTGTGCTCCGGTCTTCTGGAGTTTGCTCCAATTCATGTCCATTGAGTTGGTGATGCTCTCTAACCATCTCATCCTCTGTTGTCCCCTTCTCCTCCTACCCTCAATCTTTCTCAGCATCATGGTCTTTTCCAATGAGTCAGTTCTTTGCATCAGGTGACAAAAGTACTGGAGCTTCTGCTTCAGCATCAGTCCTTCCAAACAATATTCAGAGTTGATTTCCTTTAGGATTAACTGATTTGAGCTCCTTGCTGTCCAAGGGACTCTCAAGAGTCTTCTCCAGCACCATCAATTCTTCAGCGCTCAGACTTCTTCATGGTCGAACTCTCACATCATTACATGACTGCTGGAAAAGCCATAGCTTTGACTACATGGACCTTTGTCACCAAAGTGATGTCTCTGTCTCTGATACACTGCCTAGGTTTGTCATAGCTTTTCTCCCAAGGAAGAAATTGTTATATACATGCAATGAATTTATAAATATTTGATATAGATATATATTTGGGATATATTTGATAAACAAATCAGTTTAAAAATAAAACAGTAAAATCATTATCAGTTATAGAATAGCATGCCAAAAATAATATTGAAGATTAATTGCTAATCATATTAGCTCACTCATTCAATTGTTATTTAAATATTCACTAATTACCTACTGTGTAAGAGACCCACTTCTAGCACTGCAGGACATAGAAGTGGATTAAACAGAGTCTCTACTCTTATGCAGTTGAAATTATATTGGGTAAAAAAAATTAAATTATTTTAGCAACACAAAAGCTAATATCTGATAAAAATAAAAAGAATTTTTTTGTTTACCTCTTTCAAGTATCATATCATCCAAAGTGTATAAGATACACTTTAATATTAGGCAGCGAATAGGTTAAATATAATAAACATCTCATGTTTGTTTTTTAAAATTCAGTAGAATTAGAACTTTTTTTTAATAAATTTATGGAAGTAAAGATAGTTGCATTAAAAATAATCTTAATATGTTGAGGAAAGGATTGTTCTGACTTTTAATGACACTTTACAATGAAATAGTTCTAAAATTAACAAAGCATAGGGCAATATGACCACTAAAATAAATGACATGCATATTGCACTAACTAGGCATTAAGAAAGAGAATATTTTCCCCCTTATTTTAAATTCTCTACTTCATTAGGTAAGTGAACAAAATTATTGATAAAATTTCTCAGATGAGCATTTTTGTACAAGCAAAGGTAAGTCTATGGAATAAATATATTCATTTCTACTTTGCTTTATGAAATTATTTTAAGTCCTATGTTGTTTGAAACCATATGTTAAAACCCTACATATATTCAGTTCAGTCACTCAGTCATGTCTGACTCTTTGTGATCCCATGAACTTCAGCATGCCACGCTTCCTTGTCCATCACCAACTCCCAGAGCCTACTCAAATGCATGTCCATTGTGTCGGTGATGCCATCCAACCATCTCATCCTCTATCATCCCCTTCTCCTCTTGCCTTCAATCTTTCCCAGCATCAGGGTCTTTTCCAATGACTCAGTTCTTCGCATCAGGTGGCCAAAGTATTGGAGTTTCAACTTCAGCATCAGCCCTTCCAATGAATACTTAGGACTGATTTCCTTTAGTATTGACAGGTTGGATCTACTTGTTGTCCAAAGGACTCTCAAGAGTCTTCTCCAACACCACAGTTCAAAAGCATCAATTCTTTGGCTTATGTAGTAACCGTGATAAGAAATTCAAGATCAGTGACCACAAAGGAATATGAAATAAATAGAGCAGGAAGTGCTAATATACATAAAGATGGAGAGGTTAAAATATGAGAGGATCTCTCTTGAATCTTTGTATGACAATAACACTATGTCTGCTTATATTGCTCAATTAATGAGTTGTAGGGAGAGTGCAAATAGAGATGAGGGAGGTTGTTAAACTTGCTTTTAGCTGTCATCTCCCACATGTGGCAACAATTTGCCATATTTAAAAGCCATTGTGTATGGCAAACTGCAGAGAATTTCAAACCCTTCATAGTTATTGTCATGTTCTCCAAGTAGAACTGAAAACACAAAGATAAAGCCTTCCTTTCCTCCTGTTTCGTGTTTATTACATGTCCTGTAATTGTAGACAATTTTTTTCTTTTAATATATTTATATTAATTTATTTTAAAAATTTTACTTATCTATTTTCACTTTGCCATGAGGCATTAAGAATCTTAATTCCTTGACCAAGAATCAAACCTGTGCCCCCTGAAGTGGGAGGGTGGAGGCTTAACTACTGGACTGCCAGGGAAGTCCTTATTTTTCAATTTTTTAATGGGATGAAGCAACCATGTATGGAATAGTCAAAATATGCTTACTTTCTGAAAGAGATATTTGCAATTTTATGTTCATTGCAGCATTATTCAAAACAGCCAAGAGATGGAAGCAACCCAAACATCAACTGATGTATAAATGGATTTTTTAAATGTGGTATATACATACACTGAATTATTATGCAGCCTTTATTTTTTCTGTATTCTTTTTTATCATTTTAATGATAATTATTGTGTTTTAATTGATAAGTAATATTTTTCACTTCAGACAACTAAAAATACATGAAATCATAAAGTAAAAATTAACAATCACTCATAAGTCCACCCCCCAGAGGTAATCATCATTAGCATTTTGATCAGTTTCCGCCTCATGTCTACATATTGTTTTTTAATTGAAGTATAATTGGCCAACAATACCATGTTAGCCCCAGGTGCACAACTTAGTGATTCAACATTTCTGTACATTACAAAACGATCACCATGATATGTCTAGTTACCATCTGTCATCATACAAAAGTATTATAATATAGTTGACTATATTCTTCATCCTGTACATTTCATCTCTATGACTCATTAATTTTGTAACAGGAAGTTTGTGTCTCTTAATCTTCCTTACCTACTGTACTCCCTTTTCTCTTCCCTCTGACAAAATCTGGAATGTTCTCTCCCCTTCCCTGCCAAAGTTTATTTGCCATCTTTTGTTTGACAGCCATTCTGACAGTTACCAGGTGATGTCTCATTGTGCTCTGATTTACATTTCCTTGGTTATTAGTGATACTGAACATTTTTTCATGTGTCTGTTGACTGTCTTCTTCGGGAAAATGTATACTGAGGCTTTGCCCATTTTTTAAGCAGATTTTTTGTTGCTGTTGAGTTGTATGAGTTCTTTGCATAATTTGAATATTAATATCCTTACCAGATATATTGTTTGTGAGTATTATCTCCCATTTAGTAGGCTTGTTTTGTGTTAAGTTGATAATTTCCTTCACTGTACAGTTTTTTGTTGTTGTTGCTTGTTTCTTTTTTTGTTTGTTTGTTTTAATTTCATGTCATCCCATTTATTTTTGCTGAGCATAGCTTCAGTGTGGCCTTATGCAGTAAATATCTTTCAGGATCCAGCAGCATACTCAACTCTTCACCAGAACTATGTGGTCTAGGGTTGCCCTGTATATGGACTGCACTGTCCTTTCTGTTGTGGCAGAGCATACTACCCAGCTCATGCTTGTAGGCAGGACTGGCCCCAGCCAGGTTCGCTGTAAGGCACTGGCCTTTCATAGGTGAGGCCTGATTCCACTGTGGCTGACTGAGGGACTAGGACTGTGGGGTGGTGGGGGGAGGGGGGGTGATTATAGCTGGTGTAGGCTGTTGGTGGGTAAACCTTGGTTCCAGAATGGCTGGCTCTTTGGCTTTGTTAGTCCTGAGACCAAGGCTAATAGGGTAAAGGTAGTACTCCAAAGGGCTTCCCAGGTGGTGCTAGTGGTAAAGAACCTGCCTGCCAATGAAGAAGATATAAGAGATGTGGGTTCAATCCCTCCACCGGGAAGATCCCCTGGAGGAGGGCTTGGCAATTCACTCCAGTATTCTTGCCTAGAAATCTCATGAGCAGAGGAGCCTAGCTGGCTATAGTTCACGGGATCCCAAAAAGATGGACACAACTGAAGCGACTTAGCACACACAAATGCAGAACTCCAAAATGGTATTTACCAGAGCCACCAGTGTCTTCCTTTTAAAATGGGTTCCAAAAAATATCTGCCATCAGCATCTGTGTCCCTAGAGGACTTGCACTTGCCTCCTGCCTCTCCAAGAGGCTCTGCAAGATCAGCAAGTGAGTCTGACCTAGTTTAAACCACTGCTTCTGAACTGGGTCTTGGAGTATGTGAGATTTTGCATGCCTCCTGTAAGAGTAGTCTGTTTCCTACAGCCTTGGGGCTCTCTTAAAAGCAAGCCCCACTGGCCTTTACAATTAGACATTCTGGGAACTCCTCTTCCTGATGCAGAACTCCCAGGTTTTCTCAATCCTTGGGGGAAATTGAAACAATTGTGATTATGCTTCTTTTTGCAGGTTGCCTATCTGGGGAGGTGTGTCTGAACTATCCCACATATCTGCCCCTACTACCTGTCTTTGTGGTTTTTCCCTTGTGTCTTTATTTGTAGAAGATGTTTTTTTGCTAGTATTCAGGTCATTCTCAGTGCTAGTTGTCATGTAAATCATTGTAATTTTGCTCTGCCCAAGGGAGGAGAGCTCAGATCTTCCTATTCTGTCATCTGAGCCCACTCTTCTTCATCCTTAAAAATGAAGAAATTCCTACAACGTGAAATAACCTCAAGGGCATTATGCTAGGCAAATTAAACCAGTCACAGAAGGACAAATACTGTATGACTTCACTCCTGAGAGAACTCTAAAGACGTCAAGACCACAGAAACAGAAAATAGAAAGGTGGTTGTCAAAGACTCTGTGAGAGGGAAATGAGGGTTTGCTGTTAAACAGGTATTTTAAGCTTTGCAAATCTCTTCAGTTTTGCAAGTTGAAGAGACCTGTTGCCCAACAAAGTGAATGTAGTTAACATTACTCAACTGTATACTTCAAAAGGGTTAAGATGCTAAAATTAGTGATATTTTTATCACAATTTAAAAAGTGCATACTTTCAGTTATGGTAATTGTTCTATGATTAATTTAATTACTGTGAAATATATCAAGTTATGTTTTATGCTATTGTTATACTGTTCAATGATAATCAAGTTGGGAGCCTGAATTCCTGAATTCAGGAATTTTAATTTCTTTCTTTTTTTTTTTAAGAATTTAAATTTCTGAATCCTCACATTATAAAACTAATATTATTGCTTTGTGCCTGCATTGTGACAATTCCAGAAATACAGAGATAGTGCATTTCATAAAAAGTGAATTAAATGCTCTCTGAATGACAGGTATTAGTCCAGTAAACAAGTAAAACAAACTGTATCTGAACAGAAAATTTTTTTAATTGCTTAGTGAAATCATGAGAAATAATGTTAACTTAGTAAAGAAGAATTTAGCCTCTAGCCCCATGCCAAATCACTTTCTACGATCTGTGAACATATTAAGTTACTCCCCCAAAATAAAAACATTGTCATTTAGAAAGCAGCATAAAAAGAAGTATAGAAAAATGAGCCAAATGCTGTTTATTCCCTGACAACCATGTCAATATGCTAGAGGCAGTGTCTGACTTTGAAGGAAACAATTTCTGAAACACATTGGTAGCTCTATTCTAAAGAGTATGACTCAGTGGTAAAGAATCTGCCTATCAGTACAGAAGATGCTGGACACCCAATTTTGATCCCTGGGTCAGGAAGATCCCTTGGAGGAAGAAATGGAAACCCATTTCAGTATTGTTGCCTGCCCAATCCCATTGACAGAGGAGCCTGGTGGGCTATAGTCCATAGTGTCACAGAGTCAAACATGACTGAACGTGCATGCTATGTTTACATTTATTCTTGCTAAGGGATTGATCGAAAGAGCCCTTTGATGAAGGTGAAAGAGGAGAGTGAAAAAGCCAGCTTAAAACTCAACATTCAGAAAACCAAGATCATGGCATCCAGTCCCATCACTTCATGGCAAATAGATGAGGAAACAATATAAACAGTAACAGACTTTATTTTCCTGGGCTCCAAAATCAATGCAGATGGTGACTGCAGCCATGAAACTGAAAGATGCTTGCTCCTTGAAAGCAAAGTTATGACAAATATGGACAGCATATTAAAAAGCAGAGACATCACTTCGCTGACAAAATCTATAAAGTCAAAGCTCTGGTCTTTTTAGCAGTTACATAGGGACGTGAGAGTTGAACCATAAAGAAGGCTGAGTGCTGAAGAATTGATGCTTTTGAATGGTGCTGGAGAAGGTTCTTGAGAGTCCCTTGGACAATAGGATCAGATTAGTCAATCCTAAAGGAAATAAACCCTGAACATTCATTGGAAGGATTGATATTGAAGCTGAAGCTCCAACATTTTGGCCTCCTGATGAAAAGAACCAACTCATTGGAAAAGACACTGATGCTGGGAAAGACAGACTGCAGGAAGAGAAGGGGGCAACAGAGGATAAGGTGGTTGGATGGCATCATTGACTTAATGGACATGAATGTGAGCAAACTCTGGGAGATGGTGAAGGACAGGAAGCCTGGAGTGCTGAAATCCATGGGGTCGCAAAGAATTGGACATAACTTAGTGACTGGATTGATAAGGGAAATCTTAAATGTGCATTGATGGACTAATTGATTTTCAGGATATTGATAAAAGAAAATGTTAAATAATGTTTAGAACACAATTTCCTTCTTCTACATTAAATGAAAATATGTTTTCTCATCAAGAAATATTATTAAACATATTTTATACTATATAATATGCAATCCCTATAAAACATAGTACTTTTTCTCTTAAAGAAAAAGAAAAAGACTTGAAACATGAATCTTTGAACTCTTCCTTTATAAGTGACGAAAACCCAAAGCAAATTTACTAGGCCAGAATAAAAACAGGGAGAGGATCTTCTATTTTAGATGGATAAAATGCATCTGGCTTTATATGTAAATGAATAAGGAGCTCAAACAATGTTTTTTATTTGCATTTTTCCAACTTTATTGAAGCATTATTGACAAGTAAAGATTTTATATATTTATCTTGTACAGTGTGATTCCTTTAAGGCATACAACATGTGATTCCTTTAAGGCATACAACATGATGATTCAATATATGTGTATGTTGTGAAATAATTACCAAAATCAGGTTAATTAACACATCCATCACCTCACATAATTATCATTTGTGTGTGTGTGTATGTCAAGACACTAAAGATCTGCTTTCTTGGCAAATTTCAATTATATAATTCAATATCGTTGACTATAATCACTATACTGTACCTTAGAACTTACTTTATAATTGATAGTTTGTTCCCCTGGACCAATATCTCCCATTTCCCCAGCCCCAAGGTGAAAATGTATCTGCTCTCCCTTGCTCTTTGCAACATTATTTATAATAGCCAAGACACAGAAACAACCTAAGTGTCTGTCAATAGATGATGAATGGATAAAGAAAATAATATTATATGTAAAATTTTATATGCATATTATTCAGTCATAAAATGTAGATCTTGTTACTTGTAACAACAAATGATGTTGTTTACATGGTCTTGCTTTCTGTTCCAAAGTTCTGCTTCCTGCACTCTTTGCTTAATTAGGGTTCTTTTTGCTATAACCTTAGTAGCTCCAGGTTTAATATCCATTATCATAACAGAAAGAAACTAACTAAAGCTTAGCACTAAATGGGTCATAAGTCATCCTTCACTAGATTAATTTCTATGCCCAGACAGAGTGAATACTCTGATTGACTTGAATCTATTCATTCTTGAATTTCAAAGGATTAGGGAAGACTGTCATATAAGGAAAAAAAGTTCAGTTCTATTTCCAGAAGAAAGGTAGAATATTGAATGCTGAATGAAGGGGAGAAATAGAAGACCAAAGAATGTCAAAATGTTGTATAAATATATATATATATACATATATATATATATATGTATATATATATATAAGTACAAAGCAATATAATATTTTATGTGAAAAGGATGGCATAGGCAGAAGCCTATATTTCTCAAATATGGAGAAAGTGCTTTATAGTGAGAAGATAAGGAAAGAAATTAAATGGTTTATGTCAATTCTGGTGTAGCTTAGACAAATAAGATTTTGATGGCTGAGCATAAAAAATATTTTAGGCAGCTGCTGCTGCTAAGTCGCTTGAGTCGTATCCAACTCTGTGCGACCCCACAGAAGGCAGCCCACCAGGCTCCCCATCCCTGGGATTCTCCAGGCAAGAACACTGGAGTGGGTTGCCATTTCCTTCTCCAATGCATGAAAGTGAAAAGTGAAAGTGAAGTCGCTCAGTCGTGTCCGACTCCTAGCGACCCCATGGACTGCAGCCTACCAGGCCCCTCGGTCCATGGGATTTTCCAGGCAAGAGTACTGGAGTGGGTTGCCATTGCCTTCTCTGATTTTTTTTTTTTTTTAGGCAGAGTGAAGTACAAAACATTAGGAAATATAAATTTGAGGGAAAATGTGGGTTATCCTCTTTGCTTACTTTTTAGTAAGAAATAAAATTGGAACAATATATTAATTCTATATAATTTTCAAACAAATACTTTTGCTGATTTACTTTTACCCATGAGAGAGTAAAACACTTTGAAATTACTCTTTACCATTATTAAAATAAATAGGATTTAACCCAGAAACTTAAGGTTGATTTAACATTAAAAATTCAACATATAAAATATCATATTAATGGATAAACATAAAAAACAAACACATAATTTCAAACAAGTACAGAAATAGGATTGAACACAATTCCACACTTATTCATGGCCAAAACTCAACAATCTAGTAAGAGAATGGAATTTACCATCATAAAAACCATCTACAAATATTGCTGGAGCTAAAATCATGCATAATGGTGGAAGACTAAATATGTTTTCCCTAAATCAGGAAGAAAGCGAAAATGTTTATCTTTGCTACTTCTATTCAGCATCATACAGGAGGTCTAGAATGTATAAGACATGAAAAATAATTTAAAAAATAGAAAGAGGTAAAACTCTAGTCACCCACAACATAATTGTGCCTCTGTGATATGCTAAGGAAACTATTTAAAAATTATACGAACTAAAAAGTTTAGATATGTTTCTGACTAAAATGTCATTATAGTGATATAAGTCACATATATCTATATTAGAAACCAATATTTGGGAGTTTAAATAAAAAACAACTAAGATGAAATATTTTTGAATAAACTACGGATATGCACATGATTTGATCACTGACAACTACAAAATATTCCTGATAGAAATTAAGGAAGAACTAAATGTCAACAAGTTAGCCACATAATATGTCCTTTGAACAGCAATAATTTTGCACCTGTCCATAGACAAAAATGCCTGTGTGGAAACTTTTGGAATCCAAGTAGGATATTGTGAACCCCAATGTAGCACAAGATTGAGAGCTATTTTCGAGAACACTGGCCGATACCTAGTTGTTAACTAGTCAAGGTCAGTAGACCATGGTCCTAGCTATAAACCTAGAAATATCTTGGTATCCCAAGGAAACAGCTGCAGGCTCATTTGATTTCATCTTGTCAACAGCATTATATGCCAAAGGATCTGGGGCAAATCATTCCCACCCATGCATTAGGTAATAGGTACACAGATCTTAGTCTAGGCTATGGATGCTGAAGTGGCCTAATAGCCAGCTTCAATTTCTTTTGGCCTCTGTCCAAGAGCCACTAGGTAAGCTCTATGTATTCTGTATTCTGAAAGGGCCTTATCAATGGGTTCCAGGCCTCACCAGTCACAATAGTGAGGACTCATGCTTGCATAGGGACTCAGCATGAAACACTCTCAGCTGCACACTTGGAGATCCTGAAAGTGACTTATATTTGGTCATTAAAAGCCATAGTCTGCCAGAAATCTTGTGTGTTTAGGAACCCAGAGGGAGAGAGTGGCATCTGTCTGAGAGACTCTGAAAGGGTCCTAAACATAGATCCAATCCCTTTAGCCATGATCAGAGAACAGTCCAGACCCAGGGACTTTGTCAGATTCCTGACTCAGGGATCAAACCTGATTCTCTTATACCTCCTGCACTGGCATGCAGGTTCTTTAACACTTGGGCCATGTGAGACGCCTTTATTTCATGATAAAAGTTCTCAAAAAGTGGGATATTAAAGGAACATACTTGACATAATAAAAGCCATACATGACAAGCTCACAACTAAGATGATACTCAATGATGAAAATCTAACAGCATTTTCTCTAAAATCTGGAAAATATAAGGGTACCCCCTCTCATCACTCCCTTTTAGTATAATACTAGAAGTCCCAGCTAGAGCAATCAGGCAAGAAAAATATAAAAGAAATTCAAATGAGGAAGAGGTAAAAGTATCTCTGTTTGCAAATTATACATTATATATGAAAAACACTGAGGACTACTTTCATATATTTTATATGGAAAACACGATTAGAACTAATAAATGAACACAATAAAGTTTCAGACACAAAACCAACCTACAAAAATAAGCTTCATTTTTTGTTGTTCACTGTTGTTCAGTCATCAAGTTGTGTCTGGCTCTTTGAGACCCCATGGACTTCAGCACACCAGGCTTCCTTGTCCCTCACCATCTCCTGGAGTTTGCCCAAGTTCATGACCATTGAATAGGCAGTGCCATCCAACCATCTCATCCTCTGCCTATCTTTTCTCAATCTTTCCCAGCTTCAGGGTCTTTTCCAGTGAGTCAGCTGTTTGCATCAAGTGGCCAAAGTACTGGAACTTCAGCTTTAGCATCAGTCCTTCCAAAGACTATTCAGGGTTGATTTCCTTTAAGATTGACTAGTTTGATCTCCTTGCTGCCCAGTTCAGTTCAGTCGCTCAGTCATGTCCGACTCTTTACGACCCCATGAATCGCAGCACACCAGGCCTCCCTGTCCATCACCAACTCCCGGAGTTCACTCAGACTCATGTCCATTGAGTCAGTGATGCCATCCAGCCATCTCATCCTCTGTTGTCCCCTTCTCCTCCTGCCCCCAATCCCTCCCAGCATCAGAGTCTTTTCCAATGAGTCAACTCTTCACATGAGGTGGCCAAAGTACTGGAGTTTCAGCTTTAGCATCACTCCTTCCAAAGAAATTCCAGGGCTGATCTCCTTCAGAATGGACTGGTTGGATCTCCTTGCAGTCCAAGGGACTCTCAAGAGTCTTCTCCGACACCACAGTTCAAAAGCATCAATTCTTCAGCGCTCAGCCTTCTTCACAATCCAACTCTCACATCCATACATGACCACAGGAAAAACCATAGCCTTGACTAGATGAACCTTTGTTGGCAAAGTAATGTCTCTGCTTTTGAATATGCTATCTAGGTTGGTCATAACTTTCCTTCCAAGGAGTAAGTGTCTTTTAATTTCATGGCTGCAGTCACCATCTGCAGTGATTTTGGACCCCAAAAAATAAAGTCTGACACTGTTTCCACTGTTTCCCCATCTATTTCCCATGAAGTGATGGGACCGGATGCCATGATCTTCGTTTTCTGAATGTTGAGCTTTAAGCCAACTTTTTCACTCTCCACTTTCACTTTCATCAAGAGGCTCTTCAGTTCCTCTTCACTTTCTGCCATAAGGGTGGTGTCATCTGCATATCTGAGGTTATTGGTATTTCTCCCGGCAATCCTGATTCCAGCTTGTGCTTCTTCCAGTCCAGCATTTCTCATGATATACTCTGCATAGAAGTTAAATAAGCCGGATGACAATATACAGCCTTGACGTACTCCTTTTCCTATTTGGAACCAGTCTGTTGTTCCATGTCCAGTTCTAACTGTTGCTTCCTGATCTGCATACAAATTTCTCAAGAGGCAGATCAGGTGGTCTGGTATTCCCATATCTTTCAGAATTTTCCACAGTTTATTGTGATCCACACAATCAAAGGCTTTGGCATAGTCAATAAAGCAGAAATAGATGCTTTTCTGGAACTCTCTTGCTTTTTCAATGATCCAGCGGATGCTGGCAATTTAGGGATGCTCAAAGTCACAGTTTGAAGCATCAATTCTTCAGTGCTCTACCTTCTTTATTGTCCAGCTCTCACTTCCGTATATGACTACTGTAAAGACCATAGTCTTGATGATATGGACCTTTGTCAGCAAAGTGATGTCTTGGTTTTTTAACACACTGTCTAGGTTTGCAACAGCTTTTCTGCCAAGAAACAACTGTCTTCTGATTTCATGGCTGCAGTCACCATCCACAGTGATTTTAGAGCCCAAGAAGAAGAAATTTGTCATTGCTTCCACCGTCCACCTTTTCCCTTTCTATTTACCATGAAGTGATGGCGAATAGATGGCAAAGTAATGGCAAAAAATGAAGTGATAGCTTCATTTTCATACACTAACAATGATAAAGGACACAATTACACTTTTGGGATATTAGAGTAATAAAAATTTATGCCTTTAGAGTGATTAAAAAGAATAGCAAATGTGTTATAACATTAAGATTATAGTAAAGCTATGTGTGTGTGCACTCAGTTACTAAGTCATGTCTTACTCTTTTCATGAACCTATGCACTATACCCTGCCAGGCTCCTCTGTCCATGAGATTTCCCAGGCAAGAATACTGGAGTGCTTGCCATTTTCTTCTCCAGGGGATTTCCCCAACCAAGGGATCAACCCCATGTCTCCTGTTTCTCCTACACTGGCAGGCAGGTTCTTTACCATTCAGACACTTGGGAAGCATAATAAAGCTATGAAGAAATGTAAAAGATAAATCATTCTAATATTGTTATTTAATTACAAGTTTTAAACTTTTAAGAAAAAAGATTGTTTTTAATAGGATGTCTAAATTTTCTTGGAATAACAAAGATATGGTCAACAATAACATCTGAATACTGAGGTGTCAATTTGTATCTGTTCATACGGGTTAGACAGTCAGAAGATATTTCTGAAAGAAATGATTGATAATGAGGAAGTTAACTGTAAACAAGTTGAAATTGGCCTAATTCAGTATTTTAAGTAAGTTTTATTAAGGTATAACTTACCTACAATGAAGTTTACCCATGTTTAGTGTACAATTTTATGATTTTTAACAAATTATATAGTTATATTACCACCACTCTCAACCAAAATAATTAATTTTCTATGATTAAAAAGAATGTACATTTATTCCCACAGCATATGGGTATTCAATAAAATATGTTATATACTGGGCCATAAAATAGGTAGTTTCAATATTCAAAAATAAAACATTACTATATAAAAATGGAATTAAGTATATAATTTGCAGAAAGTTACTAGACATCTGTTGTAAAAGTTATAACATGGCTGACAAAGAATAATAATAACCTAAAAAATAGAGAAAATAGCATGATTTAGCATTAGGATAGATTGAGAGTTGGATTGTGAAGAAAGCTGAGCACTGAAGAATCGATGCTTTTGAACTGTGGTGTTGGAGAAGACTCTTGAGAGTCCCTTGGACTGCAAGGAGATACAACCAGTCCATTCTGAAGGAGATCAGGCCTGGGATTTCTTTGGAAGGAATGATGCTAAAGCTGAAACTCCAGTACTTTGGCCACCTCATGCAAAGAGTTGGCTCAATGGAAAAGACTCTGATGCTGGGAGGGATTGGGGGCAGGAGGAGAAGGGGACGACAGAGGATGAGATGGCTGGATGGCATCACCAACTCGATGGACGTGAGTCTGAGTGAACTCCGGGAGTTGGTGATGGACAGGGAGGCCTGGCGTGCTGCAATTCATGGGGTTGCAAAGAGTCAGACATGACTGAGCTACTGAAGAACTGAACTGAACATAAACCAAATTGACATGTTGTTTATACAATTTATATAGAAATGTAAAATACTTTAAAAACTCAAAATAACTTCATAAATAAAACAAAGCTGCAGTATTTATTCTATTTGATTTCAAAAGTTAAAGGGGGTGTTGGCATAAGAATAGACAAATTGATCTTTGGAACAGAATAGGATCCAGAAATAGATCTGAGACAATAAAGGAATTCACTGAATAAAAGAAAGTCTTTTCAACAAATAATATTGAAAAACTTTGATTCCTACCTTAGACTGTGCAGAAAATAATTTGAAATGAATCATGACCATGTATGTAAAAGTTAAACATATGAGACCTCTAGAATTAAATTAAGGCATTATTTTTGTGATGTTAGGATAGGCAAATAGATTTCAGGACACAAAGTCAATGAAAGTCAGAGTAGGAAAATCACAGGATAAGGAATTATATGTATTTGGTAAAGGATTTAGCCATACTGTATAAAGATGTCCCACAACAGAGTAATGGGAAGATAGCCCACTAAAAATGGGCAAAACATTTGCACCAATATTTCATTACATAAAATACTGAAGAACCAGTGAGCACATGAAAACATGTTCAACATAATTAGTCATCAGGATATACAAAGTCAAAAAATAATTAGATACCAATACACATCCTACAGAGTGGCTGAAATTTAAAAGTTGGACAACCTCAAATAACGGTTATGTTGTGGATGACCAAAAAGAGCTCTCAGACATTTGCTGGTGGTCTTGTAAAACAATAGAACCACTTTGGAATACTGTCATTCAGTTTCTGAAAAACTGCGTCTATGCACAATGTGTATGCATGTGTATATGCAGCGTATGACTAAGAAATTCCTTTCTAGATACTTAAACAAAGAAACAGCATTATTCTTCACAGAAAACAATCCAATTGTTCTTTGACAGAAGAACATATGACGCAGTACTAGCATATTTATAGAATGGAAAATGATTTAACATTAAAAAAGAAGAAGAAAAAACTACTAAGACTTGAAGCAGGGATGAATCTCCAAAATATTATACTGGGTGAAAAGCCAGACTGAAAAATAATAACACCAAATGATTTAATTTATGTTAACGTCCAGAAGACAACAATAAACTAATTTGATAGAAACTAAAACAGTGGTCTCTGGGGCCAGGTTTGGCAGTAGTGATAGTGGGGAAATTGGGTAGAGGAGAGAAGATTGAACACAAAAGAGCACAAGGAAACTTCATGGGGTAATGGAAATGTCTTATGTGTTGATTGTGATGACATGAATATATATATATATATATATGTATCAAAATGTATTGAATATCTCACCTCTAATCTGTGCATTTCACTGTGTGTAAATAATATCTTAATTTTTAAAAGTCCAATAGAGATTTAACATCTCTGAATACAGCAGGTATTCTGTATATATGTAACGTCTGCTCTTGCATTTTTCTGTGGATAAAAAATATTGTGTAAACTGTAGCAAATTAGCAATTCTATATTACCATAATTTCTTTTTAAAAATCTTACTTTATCTTCCCTGTTGATTAATTTAAATAGTCTTTATATAAAAGAGTGGTTATTTATAATCAGTGACATTCTTTTCATCTCTAAACCTATGAGATTTGCGCTGATTAATGTTCATAGATATGCGGATGACTTTGGACCAACCCTAGCCTATTCAGTGGTGATATCCAGTGATAGTATGATTTTTCAGCCTGTAATCCATCACCTTGAAATACACAGAACATGATTCAGTGTCAGAGTCACTTCAGCACTTCTTACCATCACCTAAGCAAACCTGAACGAAGATAGATGAAATTAAAAAGGCTTAATATACAAGGCTTATTTCACAAAAATAATTACATTTAAAAGAAGAAGCTGTGTTTCAATTCAAGATGAATATGCCTAAATCTTCTTAGCAATCATCTCAATTTTCACAGTACTCACTGACATGACTCATTGTTTTCTCTTTTCTGCCTCTATGTATTCATGAAAAAAAAAATGTAAATGGATAGCTATACTGTCCTGAGTCAGTCAGTTCAGTTGCTCAGTCACGTTCCACTCTTTGCGACCCCATGGACTGCAGCACGCAAGGCTTCCCTGCACATCACCAACTCCCGGAGCCTACTCAGATGCATGTCCATTGAATTGGTGATGCCAATTCTCTTGAGAGTCCCTTGGACAGCAAGGAGATCCAACCAGTCCATCCTAAAGGAGATCAGTCCTGGGTGTTCCTTGCAAGGACTGATGCTGAAGCTGAAACTCCAATCCTTTGGCCACCTGATGCGAAGAGCTGACTCATTGGAAAAGACCCTGATGCTGGGAAAGATTGAAGGCAGGAGGAGAAGGGGACGACAGAGGATGAGATGGTTGGATGGCATCACCGACTCAATGGACATGGGTTTGGGTAGACTCCGGGAATTGGTGATGGACAGGGAGGCCTGGCGTGCTGCGGTTCATGGGGTTGCAAAGAGTCGGCACGACTGAGCAACTGAACTGAACTGAAATGCAAGGTTTGTATACTGAAAGCTAGTAGTAGTGTTGAATGGTTGCACATAATGTAGCATATTCATATAATAGAATAATATTTAGCAATAGAAATAGTTGAAATATTTATACAGGGTCATAAAGAGTCAGACACGACTGAGCGACTGAAATGAACTGAACTGAATTGAATACAGTCAAAGGCTTTGATGTAGTCAATAAAGTATAAACCGATAAGTAAAATCAACCTATCTCTTACACTTTATGCAAAATTAATAAGAAATAGGTCATAAGTCTAAAGGAAATCAACCCTGAATATTCATTGAAAGGACTGATGCTGAAGCTGAAGCTCCCATACTTTGACCACCTGATGGTAAGAACTGACTCATTGAAAAAGACCCTGATGCTGGGAAAGACTGAAGGCAGGAGGTAAAGAGGGCGAGAGAGCATGAAGTGATTTGATGGCATCACTGACTCAATGGAGATGAGTATGAGCAAACCCTGGAAGATAGTGCAGGTTAGGGATGCCTGGCATGCTGCAGTTTATGGGGTTGCATAAGTCTGACAAGACTTAGAGACTGAATAGCAAAATTAAACAACTTCTACAAAAAGGAAAGAAGATAATGTAAGACTTCATGTTTAGCTGAGATTCTGGATACAGTAATGAAACTAAAAATCTGAAAATAAAATACAGATAAATTGAATTTGATTAAAATATTTTTTTAAAGTTTTGGTCTATGAAAGACATAGTTACAATAGTTTAAAGTCAAAATACATACAGGAGAATATATTAGCAAATGTGCAGAACTGCATTAATTCTTTCAGAAAAGTTTTATTGAGGTACAATTTAAATGCCATAAGATTCATCCAATGTAAACGTAAAACTGAATTATTTTTTTCATACATTTATAGGCCTGTACAACCATCACCTCAATCTAGTTTCAAAATATATCTGTAACCCTCCAAATTCCTTTGAGCCCATTGCATTCAATACCTGCTCCTACTCTCTCTCCCAGGTAAATGTAATCTCTCTGATCTGTACTCTCTCTGTATATATTCACTACTTCTGTGCATTGTATTTATGCAAATAGAATAATGCTGTATGTAGTCTTTTGTGTACAGCTTCTATCAATTACCTTAATATTTTGGAAGACCATCTATCTTGTAAGTTGTATCTATGTATCTGTATAAATATTTCAACTATTTCTATTGCTAAATATTATTCTATTATATGAATATGCTACATTATGTGCAACCATTCAACACTACTACTAGCTTTCAGTATACAAACCTTGCATTTCAGTTCAGTTCAGTTGCTCAGTCGTGCTGATTCTTTGCAACCCCATGAACCACAGCACGCCAGGCTTCCCTGTCCATCACCACTCTCGGAGTCCACCCAAACCCATGTCCATTGAGTCGGTGATGCCATTCAAACATCTCATCCTCTGTCGTCCCCTTCTCCTCCTGCCTTCAATCTTTCCCAGCATCAGGGTATTTTCCAATGAGTCAGCTCTTCGCATCAGGTGGCCAAAGGATTGGAGTTTCAGCCTCAGCATCAGTCCTTCCAGTGAACACCCAGGACTGATTTCCTTTAGGATAGACTGGTTGGATCTCCTTGCTGTCCAAGGGACTCTCAAGAGTCTTCTCCAACACGACAGTGCAAAAGCATCAATTCTTCAGCACTCAGCTTTCTTTATAGTGCAACTCGCACATCCATACATGATCATTGGAAAAACCATAGCCTTGATTAGATGGACCTTTGTTGACAAAGTAATGTCTCTGCTTTTTAATATACTATCTAGGTTGGTCATAACTTTCTTTCCAAGGAGTAAGTGTCTTTTAATTTCATGACTGCAATCACCATCTGCAGTGATTTTGGAGCCCAGAAAAATAAAGTTGGCCATTCTTTCTACTGTTTCCCCATGTATTTGCTATGAAGTGATGGGACCAGATGCCATGATCTTCGTTTTCTGAATGTTGAGCTTTAAGCCAACTTTTTCACTCTCCTTTTTCACTTTCATCAAGTAGCTCTTTAGTTCTTCACTTTCTTCCGTAAGGGTGGTATCATCTGCACATATGAGGTTATTGATATTTCTCCCACCAATCTTGATTCTAGCTTGTGATTATTTGTTAAATTTATTCCTAGTATTTGATACTTCTATAAACAAAAATGTTTTTATTTGATTGAAGTATAGCTGCTTTACAATGTTGTATTAATTCCTATTGTACAGCAAAGTGACTCAGTTATACTTACACATATACATATAGATAGATATAATATTTTCCATTTTGGCTTTTCACAGGATATTGAAATAGTCCACTGTGCTATACAGTAGAATCTTGTTATTTATTCATCCTATATATACTAGTTTGCATGTGCTAATCCCAAACTCCCAATCTTCCCCTACTCCATGCCCCCCACCCCTTTGGCCATCACAAGTCTGTTCTCTATGTCTGTGAATCATCTCTATTTCATAGATATACTCATTTGCATCATATTTTAGATTCCACATATAAGTTGAATCTATTCCACTGATTATCTATTCCATCATATTATAGATTCCACCATATCACATGATATTTGTCTTTTTCTGCATGGCTTACTTAGTATGATAATCTCTAGGACCATCCATGTTCCTACAAATGGTATTATTTCATTCTTTTTTATAGCTTAGTAATATTCCATTGTCATATATATATATATATATATATACACACACACACACACACACATCACATCTTCTTTATCCATTCATCTGTCAATGGATATTTAGGTTGTTTCCATGTCTTGGGTACAGTGAATAGTATTGCTATGAACATAGGGGTGCATGTATCTTTTCAGATTATATTTGTATATATGCAGAAATGAAATTGATGAATCATTTTAGGATTTATAAATATGCCCATATAATTTTATGTTTGTTCTTCTTTTTTATCTTAAAATAATCACAAATTTACAAAATAGATGGGGTTATAGTACAAAGAGATTTGATTTTTTTGTGAACCATATTAGACTGATTACCATTTTGATCCCTCATCATACCCACATACTTTAGGATGCCTCTACTTTAAACAGGAACATTGTCTTAATATAATCTTCAAAATCAGAAAATTAATATGACATTTCATTATTATCTGGTCCTCAGGTACCATTCAAGTTATGCAAATTTCCCCCATAATGTGTTTTATAGCAAAGACTCCCCAACAGAGTCATGCATTGCATGATTTGCTCTCGTGCCTCATTCCCATGTTCTGTCTTGAAATGTTCTATCTTTCTGTGACTTTCATAATAGTGACATTTTTGAAAACTCATCCATCATTTCATGAGTGCTTGATATTTCTTTGGGATATATTTCTTTAGCACTAACAACACAGAATAAAAGATTTTCTTCATAATATATTTTTATGAGTTATAGCATATTTCGTGAAATCATTTGTATATGAACAAAAAAATTTCCCAGTGTGCTGCGAGCTATTATGCAGCCTTAATTGTAATCATCATTTATTTCTCTTTCATAGTCATTAATTAGGTTTCCATTTTCTTATCAATGAAAACACAGATTTCTGAGTCAACTGTTAATTAGATATTTTCTTAAATATTTTGGTTTCATGTCATGGATATACTTATATTTTAATCAATATCAGACTGTTGCAGAATCAGTAATAATTTTTTACATTTTAAATATTATTTAAGTGAAATGCCTCGTGTCTCAGACAGTAAAGTGTCTGCCTGCAATGCAGGAGACCTGGGTCAATCCCTGGGTCAGAAAGATCTCCTGGAGAAGGAAATGGCAACCCACCCCAGTACTCGTGCCTGGACAATTGCACGGATGGAGGAACCTTGTAGGCTACAGTCTATGGGATCACAAAGAGTCAAACACGACTGAGCAACTTCACTTCACAAGTGAAATCATATATATTTTTTTTTTCTATTGTCATAGAAATTAATTTATTTATCTTTTTGTTGTTACATAACATCATAAAGTACCCTTATTTCTGGAAGTGAATCATCATCTTGGTGTTATCTGTGCTGGAGTTGTTTTAATGAAGTGTCAAATATACATCTGAACTTTTTGGTAAGTTCATCTTAGAAAGTGTGGGAATGTTGAGCAACAATTCAGCAACAAACTTCTGAGTAGCTAATGTTCTCTAATCCACAGTAGGAATATTCCTAGACATGAAACATGAACAAAAGAAACTCACTGGTATTCTTTACACTTTAAAAAGTCACTTTATGTGGCATATTTTCTGCATGATCTTATGTAGTAGATATTTATCTTACTAAAAAGTGACACCATGTAAAAAAAGCTTTAGCAGGTTTATTTTATCTATCTAAAAGTGAAATTTAGGTAATTTTTCTAACTATACATTTTTACATTTCAAAATTTATAAAATAATTAGAAATGACCTCTGGTCTTAGAAGTTAGATAATCCTAATTAATTTAGAAAACAAAATCTCCTACAAGTTAAAAATGTGTTGTTTCTACAAAAATATATATCCTCATTTATAATATAGCACATATATACTTAATCACTCAGTGAAGATGGAAATTCAAGGCAATAAGTTGTACATTCCCAGGGGTTGAACATGTGTGTGTTTGTGTGTTATCCACATGCATGTGTGCTTATCCACATGCATTTGCAATTAAATCATGAGTTTGGAAAATATAATTATTTAGATCAATGTTTTACATTTACTGAGCTAATGTAATAAGTTTTAAGGCTAACTTATAATTTTTTTCCTCTAAAGCCACAGGCAAAGTTGTATCTGTGACATATTAAGTATCCACAAAGAAACAAAATTCAAGCAATAATTTTGATAAAGTATTCTTTCTACATGACATTCAGATAAATTTTTCAGCACAAAATAGCCAGACTGTGTACTATTAGAGATATTTCAAAATAATGTTAATCTTTGCTTACTGCAAAGTAAAAACTTAGCCTTATTTTTTTCATTTGTTAAATGGGCAGATTATAGTTCTTTAAAAATAATCTATTCATATTTAGCATATTCATTTTCATAAGAAAAATTCTGATGCCTTTGTTGGGTGTTTTAGTGTTCTTTGGTGGTTTAAACTTTTTCAGATTACTGGATAGGTATTTTACTTATAGGTCACCTAAAGTCATAATAGCTGCTTCACATTGCTGAAAAATAGCTTGCTTACTGAACAGGATTTAGCTAACACATTTGAATTCATCTCCTGTCACATCTGTAATCCTTTGGCACTTATCCTTCATGTTCCCATTTTAGTAGTCAGCAATCTTTGACCACTTATTACTTTTAAAAACATTTTTGCTTTCTCCAATAATAGTTTAATATCCTTGAGGGCAGAATCTATCAACCTTTTATATCCAGAAGGCTCAGCAAGGTTAAAGATGTGTAACATTGTGGTGTTCCTCACTCAAGGGCTGCTACTATTGCCTACGTTGTTTAAAAAAAAAAAAAACAACAGGCACATTCACAGCATAAGTACACTAAGAGTGATTTAACTCAAAAAATTTGCTTTTTATATTCATTATCTACCATGAGAATACCTCAAAATTATCTGTGTCCAAGACATGTTACTGCCTAGCCCACTTCAGTCACTGATCTGGACCCCCTGTCTCCAGCACTATTTCTCCTGGGGCCGACATCAGGGAATCAGGGTATCTCCTGCTATTTACCACTTTCACGGGATGCTATCCGCTCAAACACCACCAAAGTGGCCAGGTGACACGACCTAAAAATTAAGGAAATAGCCAGCTGGAAATGTTTGACTAATAGGAAGTAGGAAACAGAGAAAGGGTTGCTGGCAAATAAATTCTCTCTCCATTCTTCCAGTCACCTTGCAGCTTGTCTTGAAGTAGTGGCTACAGCTACAACGAGTCACCTTCTTTGACTTCAATATTTTCCTTATTCTCACTGTCCTAAGAATGTGTGTCCACCTCCAATACAACAGTAAAATATTTTTTAAGACTCTGTCTGCAGATACAAATGATCTACCATTTTGACTAGCTATTTAATTATTAAGGTACATAAATATTTTAAAACACTAATTTTCATTCAGTATATTCAATCAAACAAGCAAGTAATAATTGACCCATTATTCGAAAATCATTTTTTCCTGACCCAATTATAAAGAAGCAAATGTTAACTCCTGATTTATTAGGGACATGTAGATGTGTTTTGTGTAAGTAAAAGGAAACCTTGGTTCTTGATTCAGAAATAAATGATGGTTGCCATAAGGAGGGAAAAAAAAAAGATTATATATATATATATTATGCCCAGTGTGTTTTGAGAGAGAGTTTCTGCTTTGTGACTACAGGTGTCTCACCTCTGTATTTGAGCTGTGAGCCATGGTAATATCACTAAACAGTTAGAGGGAACCTCAGTAAAATAATGAAAAGAGGCAGATTAACGAATAAAAGTCTCCAATTTAGTTGTCACTTTAAGACTTTTGTTGGTCCTACACATTTTTTAAATTTTCATCTTATAGCATAGAATATATAAATACACCCTCCTAAATATATTTTTGCTGAAGAAGATAAAATTATTTTTACAACTCAGTCTTTCAAAATATATTAATTTGTATTGGACTATTTTTTTCCAATTCTTCATAAGCAAAGAACACCTTGATATGCAAATAAAATCTAACAAACTTTTTGGCAACTGTGGTAACACATTTATGAATACTAATAATTAATGGTTTATATACTGTTACAATTATTGAAATTAATTATTTTTTATTGTTCAGTGCTCTTTTAATATATAATACATCTTTTTATATCAGTTAGTTAAGACCCTGAAAAGCTCACTGGCTCTAGGTAGTATTCTTATAGTGCCAAATAGATATATATCACTGCCTGATCTTTATCATGGCTAAAAGTTACTGAACAGAGAGTTAGTAGAACTTAATGTTTGGGTTATAATTTTTAAAGCATTTTCCTATTGTTTATTTTTTCTTTGAGGATTCACATGAGTGATGAGCAATCCTCTTGGGGGTTACAAGGGACTTAATTCTAAATACTGTCATCTTTGTACAGATGAAATATTGTGCATATTAAATAAAACAAACAGAAAATGTATAGAGTTTCATTGCTGAATTGTTTTCTTGTTAAATCCATGACTTTATTAGTAGTTAATTCTGTATTAAGTACTTACCAAAAAAGATAAATACACCACATTTACATTTACTTTCATAGAATATTACATGTTGGCCTATTCTAAGAATGGGTTCATGAAAATAAAACCTTTGGTGATAAAGTTAATTATTACAGATGATCCCTATGACATCTGAAAGTATTAAAGACTGATAGCACTTGAAAACTATATCGTAGAAAATCTTTATAAATCTTCTCAGCTTTTGAAAAGGAGTTAGATCCAGTGAATTCACTGTTAATTTTTCTCAAATCATTTAGCACTGTTATGTCCTGCCCTCAGTCTCTCCAAGGCAGAGCCTCATATGTTGTATTCCATGTAGGCTCAGCCTGGCTCCATATGCTGAGACCCTTCCTATCCTGACTCAGCCCCACCCTCAGCAAGCAGGGTTCAAAGTATGACTCACTTCTGGGAAAAGTGTGAAGCAAACAGTGTCAGCCCAGGGGTCCTTAGCCTCAAGGCAATAGTGACTTCTGGGCTAGATAATTATCCTTGGGGGTAGTCCTGTGCCTCATGGAATATTTTAGCAGCTTCTAAACATTCCACACATTCCAAATGTGCTACAGTAGAGGCCAGTAGCACAGACCCTTCAAGCTGTGACAATTAAAAATACATCCAAACACTGTCAGATATTCCCAGGAGTAGGGACAAAATCAGAACTGAATGGGATCACTGAGTTAGCCCAATCATGTGAAAGTGAAAGTCACTCAGTCGAGTCTGACTCTTTGTGACCCCATGGACCATGCAGTCTATGGAATTCTCCAGGCCAGAATACAGGAGTGGGTAGCCTTTCCCTTCTCCAGGGAATCTTCCCAACCCAGGAATTGAACTGGGGTCTCCTGCATTGCAGGTGGATTCTTTACCAACTGAGCTATTAAGGAAGCCTCAGCCCTGTCCCTGTCATTCCTGAGAGCTTATACTCCCCCTTGATTTCTTTTGTTCTATTCTCTGTTTTAAGTTGAAGTATAGATGATTTACAGTGTTGTGTTAATTTCTTCTATATAGCAAAGTGACTCAGTTTTATATATATATATATATATACACACACACACACACACACACACACATTTTTTTTTACAATATTCTTTTCCATTATGGTTTATCTTATGGTCTTCCCTGGTGGCGCAGACAGTAAATAACCTCCCTGCAATGCAAGAGACCCAGGTTCAACTCCTAGGTCAGGAAGACCTCCTGAAGAAGGAAATGGCAATCCACATCAGTGGTGGCCCAGATGGTAAAGAATATGCCTGCAATGCAGGAGATTGGGAGTTCGGTCCTAGGGTCAGAAAGATCCCCTGGAGAAGAGTATGGCAACCCACTCCAGTATTCTTGCCTGGAGAATCCCCTGGACATAGGAGCCTGGCAGGCTACAGTCCATGGGGTTGCAGAGAGTCAGACATAACTGAGCAACTAATATACCTACATACATATATTCTTGCCTGAAGAATTCCATGTACAGGGGAGCCTGGTGGGGTACAGTCCATGGGGTCACAAACACAACTGAGCAACTAACACAACACTTTACTTAATGGTTTACCACAGTATGCTGAATACAAGTCTCTATACTATACACTTTTTGTTATTCAGTCACTAAGTCACATCCAACTCTTTGTGACCCAGGGACTGCAGCATGCCAGGCTCCTCTGTCCCCCACTATCTCCCAGAATTTGCTCAAATTCATGTCCATTGAATTGGTGATGCTATCTAACCATCTCATCCTCTGCTGCCCTCTTCTCCTTTTGCTTTCAATCTTTCCCAGCACCAAGGCCTTTTCTAATGAGTTGACTCTTTGCATCAGGTGGCCAAAGTATTGGAGCTTTAGCATCAGCATTAGTCCTTCCAACGAGTATCCAGAGTTGACTTCTTTTAGGATTGACTGTTTTCAGCTCCTTACTGCCCAAGGAAGCCTCAAGAGTCTTCTCTAGCACCAGTTCAAAAGCATCAGTTCTTTGGTGCTCAGCCTTCTTTATGGTCCAACTCTCATATACCATTAGAGTGGTACTATACAGTGTGACCTTGTCGTCCACTCTCTTATATCCACTAACCCCAACCTCCCATTCCACTCCTTCCCCAACCACTCCTCCTTTGCAACCACAAGTCCCTTCTCTATGTCTGTGAATCTGTTTCTGTCCCAGAGATATGTTCACCACCTTGATTTCTTATACTTAGCACTTTAGCTTTCCAGAGATTCAAAGTACCTAAGATCCTTGTGACTGTGATCTTGAAAAATGATCTATTGGAGTAGTTAAGGCTGGCTATGAGTTCTGGACTCCAAGAGACCTAAACTGTAGTTCTGGCAACTATTTTATGACTGCTAGGGACTGAATTATATCCCCACAAATTTATATATTGAAGTATTAGCCCCTAATATGACTGTGTTTGGGGGAAAAAGGGGTCTTTAGGAGTCATAGGTATAAAGGAAATTATAAGGGTATAGCCTTAGCCCAATAGGATTAGTATCCTTAAAAGAAGAGGAACAGAAACAAGAGCTCACTCAACACTCTCTCACTGATGTTTGAGGACAGAGGAGAAGGCATCCATTCAAAAGTCAGGAAGAGAACTTTCACCAGAAATCAATCATATTGGCACCTTGATTTCAGACTTTTAAAGTCCAAACCAACAAAAAAAGGCTTTGTTGTTTAAGCTGCCCAGTCTATGTTATTTTACTATAGTATCCCAACAGCCTAAGACAATAACTTTGAACAAATTACTTATCTCTCTGGTTTCAGAGTCCTCACCAGTTAAAAGGAGGAAAAGAATAAAATATTTCTCATGAGATTATTATAGTGATTAAATGAAAAAAATACAGATAAGGGGCAAAACACAGCATCAGCACAGTTTGCACAGGATAAATAATTGTCTCGGTCCCCTTTTAGACTCAGGATTGTACTTTAAATTTATTTGTGACAAGATCATTTCAGGATATAGTTCATGCATCTATTTTTAATATTTTTTTTGCCTTTCAGGGTCAGGATGACTGGATCTTCATCCACATAGCCCAAGACATTGGCTGAAATTATTTCTTTGAAGGGAGTGACTGTCCACAACTAAGATGGGTTAAGAGGAAGTCAAAGACATTTTAGTTCAAGGATTTCCTACTGCACTTATTCCTGTCACTGTTAGCTTACTCACTGAATCAGATATTTTCACATAACAGCTTCTCCCTGAAACATAGTCAGGTTTGTTAAATAAATGTGTTCACTGTGCTATGCAGACATAGCTGCTCTCATGGGTAAACCAATAGCTTCTGCTTCTGACAAGGAGCTTCCTTTCCTTCCAATGGACTCACCCACATGACTGAGGGCCCAGGATGTCATGTGCAAATATTTAGTTGGTATGTCAAGTTTTGAAATGTAATGTACAAGACTATAAATGTTCAATTGTTTTTGACCATGAAAAACAGTGTCCTGTTATAACTTTTCTCAGATTCATAACAATGTTTTAAAATACATAAAATGGCAGTCCCAAGATGGCGGAGGAATAGGACAGGGAAACCACTTTCTCCCCCACAAATTCATCAAAAGACCATTTGAATGCTGAGCAACTTCCACAAAACAACTTCTGCTGGTGGAGGACACCAGGCACACAGAAAGGCAGCCCATTCTCTTTGAAAGGAGGAAGGAAAAAATATAAAAGACCAAAAGAGAGACAAAAGAGTTAGGGACAGAGATCTGTCCTGAGGAGGGAGTCCTGAAGGAGGAGAAGTTTCCACACAGTAGGAAACTCTCTCACAGGTGGGTCTGTGGGAGTTTTGGCATCTCAGAGGGAAACATAACTGGGAGGGGGGAAAAGGAAAAAAAAAAAAACAAAAAACAAAAAAACACAGAATACGTGCCTAACCACAACTGCCAGTGGAGAAGTTAGCCCAGCTGCTTGCATTCACCACCAGAGAGCAGGGCTGGGCAGGAATAATCGGTGCTTAGGGTAAGGAAGGACTGGGCCTGAATGCCCTGAGGACAATCTGAGGGAGCTAACTTGAGATAGCAACCCAAACTGTGGGATCTCCAGAGAGTAAACAAAAGAGAGAGAGAGAATTTTCCCATGAAAGGCTGTAACATGTTGCCTGGCCTGCTACCAGAACAAAGGATTAAGCCAACACCAAAGGAGAGCTGGCCAGCTGCATACAGCCCCTCCCTCCCCCAACGGAGGCAGAGAGGCAGGCATGCAACAGCCAGAGCCAGTAGGCAAGGGGCTGCTGCAATCTCGGCCCCAGAGATGGCATACTCCACCAAACTGTGAGCAGGATCCCAGTTGCTAACCATGTCTTCCTGGGATCCTGGATGGTTGACATCTTCCAAGAGGGTTGCAGCTTGAGATCAGCTCCCCAGAGGAGACACATGGCGCACCTGAGACTGCTCTTGTCGTGCACCTGGGAAACCGAGTGGCTGGGACCAGGAAGGTGATTAAGACACATTGTGCTCACCAAGCACTTGGTCACTTGAGCTGCTTGGATCTGGGAAGGGCACAAAACGCATGCCCAACCAAGTTTGTGCCCTTGTGGAGTACCCAAGAACCTGAGAGGCTTAGACTTGGAAAGTGCACTAAATGCAGGGCCCGCTTCAGACAGTGCCCTTGCAGAGCACCCTGGAGCCTAAGCAGTGTAGACCCAGGAAGCACACACCTCCTTGGGCTGTGGCAAACCCAGTGTGGCCCATACACTGAGAGCACTCCCCACACACGCCACTGATATTTGTTTGCAGTGTTCCTCCCTCCCCACAACACAACTGAACAAGTGAGCCTAAATAAGTGACCACCTTCACTCCCTTTTGTCAGGGTGGAAATTAGACACTGGAGAGACTTGCAAACAGAAGAAATCAAAATAAACAAAGAAGAGGGAACTACATTATAAATGACAGGTACAACAGATGAAAACCCTGTAGTTAATATTGAGGGGGCATATAGACATGTGAAGTCAAGTGGGCCTTAGAAAACATCACTACGAACAAAGCTAATGGAGGTGATGGAATTCCAGTTGAGCTAATCCAAATCCTGAAAGATGATGCTGTGAAAGTGTGGCACTCAATACGGCAGCAAATTTGGAAAACTCAGCAGTGGCCACAGGACTGGAAAAGGTCAGTTTTCATTCAGATCTCAAAGAAAGGCAATGCCAAAGGCATTGCTCAAACTACTGCACAATTGCTCTCATCTCACATGCTAGTAAAGTAATGCTCAAAATTCTCCAAGCCAGGCTTTAGCAATATGTGAACCGTGAACTTCCTGATGTTCAAGCTGGTTTTAGAAAAGGCAGAGGAACGAGAGATCAAACTGCCAACATCCACTGGATCAAGGAAAAAGCAAGAGAGTTCCAGAAAAACATCTATTTCTGCTTTATTGACTATGCCAAAGCCTTTGACTGTGTGGATCACAATAAACTGTGGGAAATTCTGAAGGAGATGGAAATATCAGACCACCTGCCCTGCCTCTTGAGAAATCTGTATGCAGGTCAGGAAGCAACAGTTAGAACTGGACATGGAACAACAGACTGGTTCCAAATAGGATAGGGAGTATGTCAAAGTTGTATATTGTCACCCTGTTTATTTAACTTCTATGCAGAGTACATCATGAGAAACGCTGGACTGGAAGAAACACAAGTTGAAATCAAGATTGCCAGGAGAAATATCAATAACCTCAGATATGCAGATGACACCAGCCTTATGACAGAAAGTGAAGAGGAACTAAAAAGCCTCTTGATGAAAGTGAAAACGGAGAGTGAAAAAGTTGGCTTAAAGCTCAACATTCAGAAAATGAAGATCATGGCATCTGGTCCCATCACTTCATGGGAAATATTTAGGGAAACAGTGGAAACAGTGTCAGACTTTATTTCTGGGGGCTCCAAAATCACTGCAGATGGTGACTGCAGCCATGAAATTAAAAGACTCTTACTCCTTGGAAGGAAAGTTATGTCCAATCTAGATAGCATATTGAAAAGCAGAGACATGACTTTGCCAACAAAGGTCTGTCTAGTCCAGGCTATGGTTTTTCCAGTGGTCATGTATGGATGTGAGAGTTGGACTGTGAAGAAGACTGAGCACTGAAGAACTGATGCTTTTGAACTGTGGTGTTGGAAAAGACTCTTGAGAGTCCCTTGGACTGCAAGGAGATCCAACCAGTTCATTCTGAAGGAGATCAGCCCTGGAATTTCTTTGGAAGGAATGATGCTAAAGCTGAAACTCCAGTACTTTGTCCACCTCGTGCAAAGTGTTGATTCATTGGAAAAGACTCTGATGCTGTGAGGGATTGGGAGCAGGAGGAGAAGAGGATGACAGAGGATAAGATGGCTTGATGGCATCACTGACTCGATGGATGTGAGTTTGAGTGAACTCTGGGAGTTGGTGATGGACAGGGAGGCCTGTTGAGCTGTGATTCATGGGGTCGCAAAGAGTCGGACACAACTGAGCCACTGAACTGAACTGAACTGATAGACCTTGATAACAAGTACAATCTGCAACAAGGAACTCTCTGAAATTGAACTGAGCCCACACTGCCCAATTTCTTCAGAGAAATTCCTAGATATATTTTTGCCATTATCACTTTTAATTTTTTTAATGTAAGTTCTTTATTACTCCTTTAATTTTCATTTTATAACCTACTGTTACCTTGAAAAAAAAAAAGACCCTATTTCTAAAGCAAATTTCATAGATATATGTTTTTTGTTTTTTGTGATTGATTTTGCTTTGTATTTTTTGCATTGCAATTTTGAGAGTCTAGCTCCTCTCCTAGATTTTTAATCCCTACTTTTTGGTATTTGTTATCAATTTTGTAACTTTAAGAATCTAATCTTCAGTATCCATTTTCCCTTAGGGATATGATTACTGGCCTGATTGCTCTCTCCCCTTTTGACTCTCCCTTTTCTCCCTCAGGTCACCTCTATCTCCTTCCTCCCCCTTCTCTTCTCCTCTTAACTCTGTGAATCACCCTGGTGTTCTTGGCTGTGGAGAACACTTAGGGAACTGATTACTGGCTAGATTGCTTTCACCCTTTTTGATTCCCCCTCTTCTCCTCCTGGTCACCTCTAACTCCCTCCTCCCTCTTCTCTTCTCTATGTAACTCTGTGAACCTCTCTGGCTGTCCCTGTGTGGAGAATCATTTCAAAATTAACCTAGATGTTTTATCATCTGTGCTGTATGGATGGAGAAGTCTTGAGTCTACTGTAAGAAAAAGACTGAAAGCCAGAGGCATGAGGCTTAACTCCAAAACTTGAGAACATCAGAAAACTCCTGATTCCAGGGAATATTAATAGACAAATGCTCACCAAAACACCTCCATACCTACACTAAAACCAAACACCAGCCAGGAACCTACAAGTTCCAGTGCAAGATATACCATGCTAATTCTCCAGCAAAGCAGGAACCCAGCCCTGAGCATTAAAACACAGGCTTACCAAATCCATGTCAAATCCATAGACACCCTAAAACTCACTACTGGGCACTTCATTGCATTCCAGAGAGAGAAGAATTCTAGCTCCACCCACTAGAACACAGATGAAATCTCCCCTAACCAGGAAACCTTGACAAGCCACTCATCCAACCCCATCCACAGGGAGGAACCTCCACAATAAAGAAGAACTACAAACTTCCAGTCCACAGAAAGGGCATCCCAAACACAGGAATCTAAACAAAATGAAAAGGTAGAGAAATATTCAGCAGGGAAAAGAACATGATAAATCTCACAAAATCAAACAAAAGAGGAGGAGATGAGTCTACTTGAAAAAGAATTCAGAATAATGATAATAAAGATGATCCAAAATCTTGAAAACAAATGGAGTTCCAGATAAATAGACTAGAAACAAGGATTAAGATGCAAGAAATGTTTAACAAGGACCTAGGAAAAATAAAGAAGAGTTAATCAATAATGAATAATGCAATAACTGAGATCAAAAGCAATCTGGAGGGAACCAGCAGTAGAATAACTGAGGCAGAAGAGAGGATGAGTGAGGTGGAAAATAGAATGGTGGAAATAAATGAAGCAGAGAGGGGAAAAAGAAAAGAAAGAATTAAAAGAAATGAGGACAACTTCAGAGACCTCTAGGAAAATGTTAAATGCCCCAACATTTGAATCATAGGTGTCCCAGAAGAAGAAGACAAAAAGAAAGGGCTTGAGAAAATACTTGAGGAGGTAATAGTTGAAAACTTCCCTAAAATGGGGAAGGAAATAATCACCCAAGTCCAAGAAACCCAGAGAGTCCTAAACAGGATAAACCCAAGGTTAAACACCTCAAGACACATATTAATTAAACTAACAAAGATCAAACACAAAAAGAAAATATTAAAAGCAGCAAGGGAAAAGCAACAAATAACACACAAGGGGATCCCCATAATGATAACAGCTGATTTTTCAATAAAAACTCTTCAGGCCAGAAGGGAGTGGCAGGACATACTTAAAGTAATGAAAGAAAAACCTACAACCCAAATTACTGTACCCAGCAAGGATCTCATTCAGATATAAAGGGGATATCAAAAGCTTTACAGACACGCAAAAGCTAAGAGAATTCAGCACCACCAAACCAGCTCTTCAACAAATGCTAAAGGATCTTCTCTAGACAGGAAACACAGAAAAGGTTTATAAAATTGAGCCCAAAACAACAAAGTGAATGCAAACGGGAACACAGTTCTCAATAATTACCTTAAATGTAAATAGATTGAATGCTCCAACCAAAAGACAAAGACAGGCTGAGTGGATGCAAAAACAAGACCCCTATATATGCTGCCTACAAGAGACCCACCTCAAATCAAGGGACACAAACAAACAGAAAGTGAAGGTCTGGAAAAAGGTATTTCATGCAAAATAAGACAAAAAAAAAAAAAAAAAGCAGGAGTAGCAATACCTATATCAGATAAAATAGACTTTTAAATAAAGACCATGAAAAGAGGCAAAGAAGGATACTCAATAATGATCAAGGGATTAATCCAATAATATAAAAATTATAAATATATATGCACCCACCGTAGGAGTACTGCAATATGTAAGACAAATGCTAACAAGTATGAAAGGGGAAATTAACAGTTACACAATAATAGTGGAAGACTTTAATACCCCACTCACACCTTTGGAGGCAATGGCACCCCACTCCAGTACTCTTGCCTGGAGAATCCCAGGGACAGAGGAGCCTGGTGGGCTGCAGTCCATGGGGTCGCGAAGGGTCGGACACAACTGAAGTGACTTAGCAGCAGCAGCAGCACATCTATGGATAGATCAAACAAACAGAAAATTAGCAGGGAAACACAAACTTTAAATAATACAATGGACCAGTTAGTCCTAATTGATATCTATAGGACATTTCACCCCAAAACAATGAATTTCACTTTTTATCAAGTGCCCATCAAACCTTCTCCAGGATAGATCACATCCTAAGCCATAAATTTAATCTTGGTAAATTCAAAAATATTTAAATAATTTCAAACATATTTTCTGATCACAACGTGGTAAGATTAGATGTCACCTACAGGAAAAAATGCGAAAGCTGAAAATCCAGTACTTTGGCCACCTCATGCAAAGAGTTGACTCATTGGTAAAGACTCTGATGCTGGGAGGGACTGGGGGCAGGAAGAAAAGGGGACAACAGAGGATGAGATGGCTGGATGGCAGCACCAACTTGATGGATGTGAGTTTGAGTGAACTCTGGGAGTTGGTGATGGACAGGGAGGCCTGGCGTGCTGCAATTCACAGGGTCGCAAAGAGTGAGACACGACTGAGCGACTGAACTGAACTGAACTAAAAAGGAAAAAAAAAAAAAACTATTAAAACTACATACAAATGAAGACTAAATAACACTGTTCTGGATAACCAGAAAATCATGGAAGAAATCTAAAAGGAAATCAAAATATGCATAGAAACAAATGAAAATGAAAACACGACAACCCAAAATCTATGGGATTCAGTAAAAGCAGTGCTAAAAAGTTTCATAGCAATACAAGTTTGCCTCAAGAAACAAGAGAAAAATCAAATAAATAACCTAACTTTACACCTAAAGCAACTGCAAAAAGAAGAAATGAAGAACCCCAAAGTTAGTAGAAGGAAAGAAATCATGGAAATAAGAGCATAAATAAATGAAAAAGAAACAAAGGAGACTATAGCAAAAATCAACAAAACTAAAAGCTAGTTCTTTGAGAAGATAAATAAAATAGAAAAAACATTAGCCAGACTCATCAAGAAAAAAAAAGTGGGGGGGGGGTGCAAGGAGAAGAATCAAATCAACAAGTTAGAAATGAAAATGGAGAAATTACAACAGACAACACAAAAATACAATGTATCATAAAAGACTACCATAAGCAACTATATGCCAATCAAATGGACAACTTGGAAGAAATGAATGAATTCTTAGAAAAGTATAACCTTCCAAAACTGAACCAGAAAATCTTAACAGACCCAGCACAAGTACGGAAAATGAAACTATAATCAGAAATCTTCCAACAAACAAAAGCCCAGGACCTGATTTCCCTGTGAAGACAGGGAAATTCTACCAAAAATTTAGAGAAGAGCTAACAGCTATCCTAAACAAACTCTTCCCAAAAATTGCAGAGGAAAGTAAACTTCCAAACTCATTCTATGAGGCCACCATCACCCTAATAACAAAACCACACAAAGATGCCACAAAAAAACAAAACTACAGGCCAATATCACTAATGAACATAAATGCAAAAATCCTCAACAAAATTCTAGCAAACAGAATCCAACAATATATTATAAAGATCATACATCATGACCAAGTGGACTTTATCCCAGGGATGCAGGGATTCTTCAATATTCACAAATCAATAAATGTGACACACCACATTATCAAATTGAAAGATAAAATCCATGTGATTATCTCAGTAAATGCAAAGAAAGCCTTTGACAAAATTCAACAACTATTTATGATAAATACTCTCCAGAAAGCAGACTTAAAAGGAACATACTTCAACATAATAAAAGCCATATATGATAAACCCACAGCAAACATCATCCTCAAGTGTGAAAAATTGAAAGCATATCCCCTAAAGTCAGGAACAAGACAAGGGTGCCCACTGTCACCACTACTATTCAAAATAGTTTTAGAAGTTTTAGCTACAGCAATCAGAGAAGAAAGAGAAATAAAAGGAATCCAGATTGGAAAAGAAGAAGCAAAATTCTCACTATTTGCAGATGACATGATCATCTACATAGAAAACCCTAAGACATCGCCAGAAAATTACTTTACAGCTAATCAATGTATACAGTAAAGTTTCAGTATATAAAATTAATGCACAGAAATCCCTTACATTCCTATACACTAACAATGAGAAAACAGAAAGAGAAATTAAGGAACAATCCCATTCACCATTGCAACAAAAACAACAAAATACTTAGGAATAAATGTACCTAAAGAAACAAAAGACCTATATACAGAAAACTATAAAACACTGATGAAAGAAATCAAATATGACACAAGTAGAATGTGAAATATACCATGTTTACAGATTGGAAGAATGAATATAGTGAAAATGAGTACACTACCCAAAGCGATCTGTAGATTCAATGCAGTCCTTATCAAGCTACCAATGGTATTTTTCACAGAACTACAACAAGTAATTTCACAATTTGTATGGAAATGCAAAAAACCTTGAATAGCCAAAGCAATATTGAGAATGAAGAACTGAACTGGAGGAATCAACCTGCCTGACTTCAGACTTTACTAAAAAGCTACAGTCATCAAGATAGTATACTGGCTTGGTACTGGCACAAAGACAGAAATATAGATCAATGGAACAAAATAGAAAGCCCAGAGATAAATTGATGTACCTATGGACACCTTATCTTTGACAAAAATATACAATAGAGAAAAGACAATCTCTAACAAGTGGTGCTGGGAAAACTGGTCAACCACTTCTGAAAGAATGAAACTATAACACTTTCTAATGCCATACACAAAAATAAACTCAAAATGGATTAAAGATCTAAATGTAAGACCAGAAACTATAGAACTCCTAGAGGAAAACATAGGCAGAACACTCTCTGACATAAATCACAGCAAGATCCTCTATGATCCACCTCCCAGAGTAATGGAAATAAAAGCAAAAATAAACACATGGGACCTAATTAAACTTAAAGCTTTTGCACAACAAAGGAAACTATAAACAAGGTGAAAAGACAGCCTTCGGAGTGGGAGAAAATAATAGCAAATGAAACAACTGACAAACAACTAATCTCAAAAATATACAAGCAGCTCATGCAGCTCAATACCAGAAAAATAAACGACCCGATCAAAACAATGGACCAAAGAACTAAACAGACATTTCTGCAAAGAAGACATGCAGATGGCTAATAAACACATGAAAAGATGCTTAACATCACTCATTATCAGAGAAATGTTAATCAAAACCACAATGAGGTACTATCTCATGCTGGTCAAAATGGCTGTTAACAAAAATACAAACAATAAATGCTGGAAATGGTGTGGAGAAAAGGAAACCCTCTTAAACTGTTGGTGGGAATGTAAACTAGCACAGCCACTACAGAGAACAGTGTGTAGATTCCTTAAAAAAAAAAAAAAAAAAAAAAAACTGGAAATAGAACTGCCATATGACCCAGCAGTCCCACTTCTGGGCATACACACCAAGCAAACCAGAATTGAAAGAGACACGTGTACCCCAATGTTCATTGCAGCACTGTTTACAATAGCTACGACATGGAAATAATCTAGATGTCCATCGACAGATGAATGGATAAGAAAGTTTTGGTGCATATACACAATGGAATATTACTCAACTATTAAAAAGAATGAATTTGAGTCATTTCTAATGAGGTGGATGAAACTGGAACCTATTAAACAGAGTGAAGTAAGTCAGAAAGAAAAACATCGATACAATATATTAAGGCATGTATATGGAATTTAGAAAAATGGTAATGATGACACTACATGTGAGACAGCAAAAGAGACACAGATATAAAGAGTAGACTTTTGGACTCTGTGAGAGAAGGCAAGGGTGGGATGATTTGAGAGAATAGCATTGAAACATATATATTACCATATGTGAAAGAGATGACCAGTCCAAGTTCAATGCATGAAACAGGGCACTCAAAGCTGGTCCACTGGGACAACCCAGAGGGATTTGATGGAGAGGGTGGTTGGAGAGGGGTTCAGGACAAGGGGGACACATGTACACCTATGGCTGATTCATGTCAATGTATGGCAAATGCCACCACAGTATTGTAAAGTAATTAGCCTCCAATTAAAATAAATTAATTAATTTTAAAAATTACCATTTTGCACATGAATAAATGAATTTCAAAGCAAAAAAATAAAATGCATAAAACATAACATATAGATTAGAATAAAACTGAAATTTAGTCATTATCAAATTTTAATAAATATAATATACTTGCTTATTTATTAACTCATTAAATGCATGCTAAGTCACTTTAGTTGTGTCTGACTCTGAGGCCTTATGGACCATGGTCTACCAGGCTTCTCTGTCCATGGGATTCTCCAGGCAAAAATACTGGAGTGGGTTGCCATGCCCTCTTCCAGGGGATCTTCCAGAGCCAGGGATAGAATGTGCATCTCCTAAACTACAGGTAGAGTCTTTACCACTGAGTCACTGGGGAAGCCCAACTCATTAAATAACATCTTACTGACCATCTAAATACTATTGTAATTACCTAGCGATGATTCAGGATACTTCCAATATGATTTGGAAATATTCGTAAATTAGACTGGTGAAAATGAACAGATACTGATAACACTGTACTGGTTTGTTGCCCGAATTCATAATTGAGGGAAATGCTACATTTACCTAGATGTTAGTGGAAAAATAAACTATTTTTTAAATGCAAATTCACCCAGAACTTCAAATTTGTTGTGAATATCCTTTGGGCCCAAGAATATGATCCATCACACTAAAACAACGAGGAACAGTGTCACACAGCACTTAGGTGTCAGACATACGGTCCGAAGGGGGAGTCGGTTCTCTAGTCCCAGATCCCCTAGAAACAGAACTGTGCTCTATTATTTCAGTAAGGCTTAGTCAACCTTCCCAGTTTAGACACAACTTCCATTTATTCCCGTTTCAATTCTCAGATAGGTAAATAAAACTAATGTAGATCAGGGTATTTGGCTTCGGACCCAGTAGTTCTCTATTTTGCTGAACACTTCTGATAAAAACAATTTCCTTTCTGAGGAGAGAGTCTATTTTCTTCGGTTGATTGATAATCTTTACAGACAGACTCCCTTTGAAGTGCTGCCTGCCCTATGGCCAGCACTTAGAAGCTGGAAATGAAGTCCAGCAGGACTATCCCAGTTTGTTTCTAATAAAACTGTGCTGAAAGATAGAGCATCAAAAGTGAAAATGGGAACAAAGCAAAAGGAGGAAATTGGTAGTCCGCTCTCTTTTATCTATTGACGGGGACGGCCACTGTGTACTGAAGTCTGTCTCTAAACGTTTGAAATTGTAACACTGAATACTTAACAAATTCCATCCTTAAAGGCCTACCTTTTAACCTTTAGAAATATGTCCTTTTTAGTCTTCCCTCCCATTGGTAGTAAATTGAGTTCCCAGAAGTCTTAACTAAAAGTTAAAGTATTTAGTCTTTGTCTTTCCATTAAAAATGTGTGACTTTAAAGTTACTTAGTATTTCCGGGCATCTGGTGTTCACGCACAGCATAAGGGGCAGAGAGGGTGAGCCTCAGCTTCCTTGCTAGCTCAAAGACTCCAGGTATGTTACCAATTGACTTGACTGCCTCCTAAGAACTTGAACAGAAGGAATAGTGATAGAAAACTGACCTTTCTCAAAAAATGAAAGGAAAAGCACTGAGGATATTAGAGATTCCAAAGGAGAAATGTCTGAAATAACAGATGACAAACATGAAAATGAAGTAGACGAAGTATCTTTTTTTAATTGAGATATACTTGCTTTATAATTAGAGATGTGGATGGACCTAGACTCTGTCATACAGAGTGAAGTAAATATGTTTAAAGGTGTAATTGTCAGACTTGTGTGAGAACCTGTACTCCTTAAACACAGAGGAAACAACACATATCATTCACGTCAGGACTCATTAGTTTCTTTCTTATAAGGAATTCCCATGTTCTGCATATCATTATACCCATCCTTAGGTTTCCTTGTCCTAGTTCTTTGAGGAAAGTAATTATATCTTAATCATTTTTGCCTCCCTAATCTTACACATCATCTGGCATATTATAGGAATTCAGATAAATATTTGTTGAACTAAACTGATAAACTCTAGTTTGATCTCCTATTATGTAAATGCCACGTACTAGGTGCTGCAAATTATTAATTCCAGTTCTCAGAAAAGCTTAATATTTCTTCTGTATCATTTTGGCATTCCTGTCAAAAATGTTCAAGATGTAATAATAAGTATAAAACACCACTAGGTAATAAGAACATACTAAAAAAGTAATGGAAAGTAAAAGAATATGTATTAACCCTATGGTCCCTGTATACTACAGACATCATATTCATTGCTCAGCATATGGTTTATAGGTTACAATTAACACAGGAGTGTCTTCAAAATAAAAGTTAACTTATTATATTAGTTGTTCCAAGAGTCATAATTCAAAATCTCTCTCTGTTTTCAAGGACATCAGTTTTTACTTAGAGGTGGTGGTGAGGGAAGCAGAAAGAGCACACAGATACTGGGTCCGAGATAGAAAGCTGATTTATCGTTGTAACTTTATTCTCTGTAGACTTTCTTCTGTGTGACAGTGTGAGGATTTAATTCAAAATGAATTCCTTAATCGATAGGGATCATCTTTAAGAGCATCGATTTAGGCAGATCGAGCAAGGTTGCCCAGTGTAGTCTCAAAAGTACAGCATTGGAAGAAAACCTGCTCACTTTGACTCTGAACTTTGGTTCAGAGTAAATTACTTTGATTTGAAAAGCATTCATGTACTGTCTTTCTCATACCCCCACTTTTAACCTGTGTGGGCGTAATCTGCTATTTTGGCAAATCAATGAACTTTATTGGATATACTTCTAAGAAGGCAAAACCTACTTAATGAGCCTTTTAAGTTCCTATATACCAACCTTACCATATAGTACATTCTGTATTAAAATAATAAATTATATTTTCATCTGGTTTATATTAAACACTACAATTTATTATTTATTAAAGTTTACAATACTTTTCAACAGTCTCAGTCTTTTCCCTGCCAGGCGTTCTTATTTTTCATTCGTGCACAGATGCCACTACTTGACAACCATTCTGTAAGTTAAGGTGTCACATATTGTATCTTCCAGTCCATTTTAGTTCACTGATTCCTAAAATGAAGACGTTCACTCTTGTCATCTCCTGTTTGACCACTTCCAATTTGCCTTGATTCATGGACCTAACATTCCAGGTTCCTATGCAATATTGCTCTCTATAGCATCAGACCTTGCTGTCATCACCAGTCACATCCACAGCTGGGTGTTGTTTTTTGCTTTGGCTCTGTCTCTTCATTCTTTCCAGAGTTATTTCTCCACTGATCTCCAGTAGCATATTGGGCACCTACCGACCTGGGGAGTTCATCTTTCAGTGTTCTCTCTTTTTGCCTTTTCATACTGTTCATGGGGGTTCTCAAGGCAAGAATACTGAAGTGGTTTGCCATTCCCTTCTCTAGTGGACCACATTTTGTCAGCACTTTCCACCATGACCCATCCATCTTGGGTGGCCTTACACAGCATGGCTCATAGTTCATTGAGTTAGGCAAGGCTGTGGTCCATATTTATGGCAGAAAGTGAAAAGGCACTAAAAAGCCTCTTGATGAAGGTGAAAGAGGAGAGTGAAAAAGTTGGCTTAAAGTTCAACATTCAGCAAACGAAGATCATGGCATCTGGTCCCATCACTTCATGGCAAATAGATGGGGAAACAGGGGAAACAGTGTCAGACTTTATTTTTTTGGGCTCCAAAATCACTACAGATGGTGACTGCAGCCATAAAATTAAAAGACACTTGCTCCTTGGAAGAAAAGTTGTGACCAACCTAGATAGCATATTCAAAAGCAGAGACATTTAAGTCCCCCTTACTTGTTTGCTTAGAGAACACCTATTTTTTGTATCCTTCATTAACATTTGTATAGTAGAGATATTTAGTAAAATATTTAAACCATCTTTAATCAATCCTTTACTCTGAAATAAAGAGGATTCTTTATGAAGTATAGGATATCTTTGGGATTGAATATAAATTTTATGGAGTCAATATTATTGAAAGGAATAAAAACATGTTAACATTTATTTTTGAATAAACTCCAACAGTTCCCTACATTTTGGGGAAAGAGCTATTCTTTTTGTGCTTACCCAAGAATGTCTCTTTAATTCCTATCACATTAACTTTCCATCCTCCACAAATAAAAGAGAGGAAGAACATCCTTGTTAAGACACTCCAGAGAGATGTAGCCACATTGATGCAGGCAGAAAAATAGCAATCCCTCTGCCAACTGTGAATCTAAATAGCAACCAAATCTACTTAAGATTGGTCAAGAGAATCTTGAGTCAGACCTTATACCTGTGAATTATTTATTTAAAAAAAATTTTAACGCAAATGCCAAACTATTTTCTCTATGGCTAAGGTAATTTTAAAAGAACTAAATTAATAATTTAATCATTAAACATGTTATTTCCATAAGCAAACAATAACTACATTGTTTAACAATGAGCTCTTGAAATTTTTGTTCAGATTTCGTTTTGGTTAAAGTACCATATATAAACTATCTTAAATCTAGATGAAACAGGTGATTTGAAAATATACTCCCAGGTCCCCAAAGTTCCCTTCCTGGTTTGCTGTTATTTCCCTACATCCTGCTTGAAGCATTATCTCTAGAAAGCTGTTATTAAAATATGTAGCCTCTAGTTGAAGTTAGGCATTTGATATAATTAGAGTTTTTGTAAGCATGGTGCCAGTGGTTCTTGATCCTTATTGTACATTTGAATCATCCATGGAACTTAAAAAAAAATGCTGCATTCCATATGGGACCAACTGAATCTGAACCTTTGGGTTTGGATATAGATATCTCTTAAAAAATATCTTCTGGTAATTTTGATTAATACCGAAGGTTGAGAACCACTGAAATAAATGAATTCCATGTGTTTTTCTAGAAATCACTGTTACTCTTGGTACTTCGCTGGTAGTCCAGTGGTTAAGATGTGGCATTCCCAATGCAAGGGGTAAGGGTTCAATCCCTTGTCAGAAAACTAAATTCTGAATATTGCAACTAAAAACAACCGAATTCAATATTACTCCTTGCTGAGGGTCGGCTACATAATTTATGGGACCTACTGTAGAATAAGAACATAGGGCCACTCTTCAAAAAGTAGAAAAAAATGTCCTTAAATATATGAAAACATATAGCTTCTATTCTGTCTTTTGACTTGTCATACATAGTGTTCTGTATTTGCTATTTAATATTATTCTAACTAAAAGTAAAAATTAATTATTCATATGGATTTTACCATTTGTCTTCATATTCTGAAATGTTTCTTTTAAATGCAAAAGGAGGAGCAAACTGAATCACCAAAATTTCACAATTTATATTTTTATCTCACACATGCATATGCTTGGAGAAGGCAATGGCACCCCACTCCAGTACTCTTGCCTGGAAAATCCCATGGACGGAGGAGCCTGGTAGGCTGCAGTGCATGGCGTCGCAAAGAGTCGGACACGACTGAGTGACTTCAGTTTCACTTTTCACTTTCATGCGTTGGAGAAGGAAATGGCAACCCACTCCAGTGTTCTTGCCTAGAGAATCCCAGGGACGGCGGAGCCTGGTGGACTGCCGTCTGTGGGGTCGCACAGAGTTAGACAGGACTGAAGCGACTTAGCATCAGCAGCAGCAGCATATGCTAGTCTGTCTTACTAGAATAGTAAGATCAATATACAGAATTAGCTCAAAAAATTTTATTCCACTTCTTGATATGCTTCAGCTTCCCAGTGAATAAGGGAGAAGTTTTCTTTTCTTCTATGTCCTCACCTTCAGTGCAATTGGTAGCTAATATAGAAAGAGGGCATGAGTAAGAAAAAAAAAAGTGTTATAGGTTTTCTTGTTCATTCCTTGTTCATAGGAAACCAATCATTGCCTTTTGTGTGTGTTTGAAGCAAATTTCGGTTTCAGTGGCAAGCTGGCACTTTGGGGCTATCTGTGCCTCTGCTTGTTCAGTAACACTATTCACTGCAAGTCTTGCTGTACTACCGTTTACCGTGTGCCCACTGTGTTCACAAGGCAGCATGAAGGCTATATGCAAATATGTCAGCAAGAAATTGTAGCAGATTCACAAACTGTGCATGTAATTTCTGCTCATGCTCCACCACTGTCTTATCAGACTTCACTTCCAAAACAAGGATTCAAAGATAAAACTATAAAGTATTACAAAATGGCAACAGCAGATGTGACCGTTTGATCATGAGTCTTTGTGGAACTACACATGGCTAACATCCATGAAGCCAATGCTTTCCTTTCTCTCTGAAGCAGGTTTCCTGGAGACCAATGGTATGCTGAAGTAGAAGGTTTAAAATAGACTTGAGATGCTGATCTAACATTAACGAGTTTGTTTAAGTAACAAATTCTTTGAGCCTCAGTTTTTAACAAAAAAAAATATCATTCCATGAATTGGTGGAGAGGAATAAATCATTATGGGGAAACAGTGGAAACAGTGTCAGACTTTATTTTTTGGGGGTCCAAAATCACTGCAGATGGTGACTGCAGCCATGAAATTAAAAGGCACTTACTCCTTGGAAGGAAAGTTATGACCAACCTAGATAGCATATTCAAAAGCAGAGACATTACTTTGCCAACAAAGGTCCATCTAGTCAAGGCTATGGTTTTTCTAGTAGTCATGTATGGATGAGATAGTTGGACTGTGAAGAAGGCTGAGCATCGAAGAATTGATGCTTTTGAACTGTGGTGTTGGAGAAGACTCTTGAGAGTCCCCTGGACTGCAAGGAGATCCAACCAGTCCATTCTGAAGGAGATCAGTCCTAGGTGTTCTTTGGAAGGAATGATGCTAAAGCTGAAACTCCAGTACTTTGGCCACCTCATGGGAAGATCTGACTCATTGGAGAAGACTCATGCTGGGAGGGATTGGGGGCAGGAGGAGAAGGGGACGACAGAGGATGAGATGGCTGGATGGCATCACTGACTCGATGGACGTGAGTCTCAGTGAACTCTGGGAGTTGGTGATGGACAGGAAGGCTGCAATTCATGGGGTCACAAAGAGTCAGACACAACTGAGCGACTGAACTGAACTGAACTGAAAGTAACTCAATTTTGCCTTTCCCCCCTCCCACTTGCTCTTCCTATCTACCTCGGCTTTTGAGACTGGGCAGTCTCTTTGCTTAAACTGAATTTAAAGGATGATGGGGACTGAGGAGTTTCAAATTTTGCAGTCTGAAGGCCTGAGAAACAGGAGATTCCAGTGGTTTAAGTTCCCGTCTGAGACTGAAGGCAGGAGTGAACTGATGTCCCAACTTGTAGACCATCTGGCACAAAGTAAAGTCTCTCTTGTTCAGCCTTTTTTTCTATTCAGGCCTTCAAGAGATTGACTGAGGCCCTCTCAAATCAGGGAAGGCTGTCTGCTTTACTCAATCTACCCCTTCAACTGTTATTCTCATCCAGAAACACCATCACACAATCCAGAATAACATTTAAACAAATAAACCTGTGCACCAGTCAAGTCGACTCATGAAATTAACCATCATAGTAAGCACTGACTCCAAGCACCCTCAGTTCTCACCTGGTAGAAACCCAAGGGGAACAATGCTAAGGGGGGAACTTATCTGGCTACTGAAACCAACTGTTGTTTGTAGTTCATTATCAAAATATGAAACTTAGAATTCAGTAGCAATCTTTTTGTCACATCAATGACAGCAACAAAGTGCAGCACCTTAAATAAAACACGTGTCTGTGGTTTTAGGCAGATTTTGAATTATTTCAGGCTCTCTCTTTTTTCCCCTCCCCCATCCTCCAAATGTAAATTTGGCTTCAGTTTTCCTTGGTTTGCTTAACAAGTTTAAGAGTGAGAACAGTATTTGGATAGTTTTTATGCTCAAAACCATACCAGATATTTTAGCATCTTACTGAGATAATTGACCACTGAGATTTGTTCTTTCTTGTTCTCATAAATTACTAATGACCCACCTATTTCTTGCTGTCACTGCTGGTTCTTTGATTTTGGACACAGGAAATTAATCTAATTTTAATTCTTTATTCTATCTTTTATACTATGTAGATTTAGGTATCTCCAAACAAAATTAGTCTCATGCTAGAATATATTTAATAATTAGATTGAATTAATCACATTTTAGCAAATCAATCTTATTAAGAATCTAAAATTCAAGGGCAATGCAAAAAATATGACCAATAATAACTTGAAACTCTCACTTTTTTTCAATAATTTTATTTATTTATTTAATATAAATTTATTTATTTTAATTGGAGGCTAACTACTTTACAATACTGTATTGGTTTTGCCATACATCAACATGAATCTGCCACGAGTGTACACATGTTCCCCATCCTGAACCCCCCTTCCACCTCCTTCCCCATACCATCCTTCTGGGTCATAACATTCTTTAAAAATAAAGCTTGCTAATTATCAAATTTAGAACATAGTATCAGTGCATATGGGCTTCCCTGGTGGCTTAGATAGTAAAGAATCTGCCTGTTGTGCAAGAGACCCAGGTTTGATCCTTGGGTCAGGAAGATTCGCTGGAGATGGGAATGACAACCCATTCCAGTATTCCTGCCTGGAGAACCATTTTTTTGTTTGTTTGTTTTTGCTTATCTAAAACAGAATATTTATCTCCTGAAAATAAATAGCTCAATAACATGAAAGACCAAGTACTCATTTTTGACACATTCTGCTTCCAGGGAATAAGGGTCAGTTTGTTTCCCTGCTAAAGCTACCCTGGCCACCATTTCAAGCAGAGACAAGACATTTTACATCAAAGGCATTAAGTGCCCCTAGCAGTGAACTGAAGCAATAGAGACCTAAGGAAATGTTGCCTGGAGGTATATAATCCTATTAGTTGATCAACTCTTTAAGTATGTCCTTGTATATAGGTCATGGTCCTTATCCTAAATGTGAGGCTTTACAAGGAACACCTTACTTCATAGGATTAATTCTTATTTCTCTCCCATTATAGAAATCTCAGCCTCAGAACTACTCCTTCAAACACACCTGTCTGTCAACATGCTATTGTTTTTGTAAGAAAACTATAGTTAAGTATTCAAATTCAGTTTAAGTTGGAGCACTAAATTTTAGGCCATGCAACTGCAAATTTAGACCAAGCTACTCTGCTTTCTCTTCTTCGCTGAGACTGACATCCTGACCACTCGGGGTAGTCAGGGGCCAGCTTGCCTGCCAAAGGACCAGACCCAGCAGCCGCAACTGGGACCCTTTTATCCCTGGTCTCCTCCTGACGTGGACAACCAGCCAGAGTGCCCTGACTGGCCCCTACAGTGGATTGGTCTATAGAGAAGACAGCTGACGTGATCTCATCTTAAAATGATGCTCAAGCAGGAGAAACTACACTACACCAGGATGAGAAGATGACGACATCAGAGGTAGACAGCTTGCCCAAGATGCTGGACCTGATTTGTATGATCATTTATGTTTTCTTGACTTCTTAGACCTCTGCATATAAATCAAATGCTTTTCTATCATAGGCCTGATTCTATGCTAGTTTTAGAAATCAATTCAATTGTTGAGTTTGTGGCCAATTACCCGTGTCTAGTCTTGGGTTATCTAGTTAAATTTCTCTACTACAAGACTCTAACTGGTTGGCCCTAGGAAAATTTACTTTAAAAAAAATTATAGTCATATGCAGGTTACTTTGATATTACTAGATGGGATCCCCTCACTGGGCCAATTAATTATGCCTGCTCTGACTCTGGCCATAAATTTGAGCTTTTTTTCTATTACTCAAGCTCAATCAGAGCAACAAGAAAAGTTTCAGCAAAGGAGGAAAAAATCTCCCACAATTATGGGATGGATTTATATAGATAACACCAGGCTATGGTAATTTAGGTTTAAGGTCTCCTCTGTGTTGGAAACAATTAGATCATACTAAGGGCAGACACACTGAAACCATACTCACAGAAACTAGTCAATCTAATCACACTAGGACCACAGCCTTGTCCAACTCAATGAAACTAAGCCATGCCCGTGGGGCAACCCAAGATGGGCAGGTCATGGTGGAGAGATTTGACAGAATGTGGCCCACTGGAAGAGGGAATGGCAAACCACTTCAGTATTCTTGCCTTGAGAGCCCCATGAACAGTATGAAAAGGCAAAATGATAGGATACTGAAAGAGGAACTCCCCAGGTCAGTAGGTTGCCCAATATGCTACTGGAGATCAGTGGAGAAATAACTCCAGAAAAAATGAAGGAATGGAGTCAAAGCAAAAACCATACCCAGCTGTGGATGTGACTGGTGATAGAAGCAAGGTCTGATGCTGTACAGAGTAATATTGCATAAGAACCTGGAATGTCAGGTCCATGAATCAAGGCAAATTGGAAGTGGTCAAATAAGAGATGGCAAGAGTGAATGTCGACATTCTAGGAATCAGCGAACTAAAATGGATTGGAATGGGTGAATTTAATTCAGATGTCCATTATATCTACTACTGCGGGCAGGAATCCCTCAGAAGAAATGGAGTAGCCATCATGGTCAACAAAAGAGTCCAAAATGCAGTACTTGGAGGCAATCTCAAAAACAACAGAATGATCTCTGTTCGTTTCCAAGGCAAACCATTCAATATCACAGTAATCCAAGTCTATGCCCCAACCAGTAACGCTGAATAAGCTGAAGTTGAACGGTTCTATGAAGACCTACAAGACCTTTTAGAACTAACACCCAAAAAAGATGTCCTTTTCATTATAGGGGACTGGAATGCAAAACTAGGAAGTCAAGAAACACCTGGAGTAACAGGCAAATTTGGCCTTGGAATACGGAATGAAGCAGGGCAAAGACTAATAGGGTTTTGCCAAGAAAATGCACTGGTCATAGCAAACACTCTCTTCCAACAACACAAGAGAAGACTCTACACGTGGACATCACCAGATGGTCAATACCGAAATCAGATTGATTATATTCTTTGCAGCCAAAGTTGGAGAAGCTCTATACAGTCAACAAAAACAAGACCGGGAGCTGACTGTGGCTCAGATGATGAACTCCTTATTACCAAATTCAGACTTCAATTGAAGAAAGGGAAAACCACTAGACATTCAGGTATGGCCTAAATCAAATCCCTTATGATTATACAGTGGAAGTGAGAAATAGATTTAAGGGCCTAGATCTGATAGGTGGAGTGCCTGATGAACTATAGAATGAGGTTCATGACATTGTACAGGAGACAGGGATCAAGACCATCCCCATGGAAAAGAAATGCAAAAAAGCAAAATGGCTGTCTGGGGAGGGCTTACAAATAGCTGTGAAAAGAAGAGAAAAAAAAAAAAAGCAAAAAAAAATATCAAGCAAAAAGAAGAGAAGCAAAAAGCAAAAAGAAGCGAAAAGGAAAGATATAAGCATCTGAATGCAGAATTCCAAAGAATAGCAAGAAGAGATAACAAAGCCTTCCTCAGCGATCAATGCAAAGAAATAGAGGAAAACAATAGAATGGGAAAGACTAGAGATCTCTTCAAGAAAATAAGAGATACCAAGGGAACAGCTCATGCAAAGATGGGCTTGATAAAGGACAGAAATGGGATGGACCTAACAAAAGCAGAAGATATCAAGAAGAGGTGGCAAGAATACACAGAACTGTACAAAAAAGATCTTCATGTCCCAGATAATCACGATGGTGTGATCACTGACCTAGATCCAGACATCCTAGAATGTGAAGTCAAGTGGGCCTTAGAAAGCAGCACAACAAACAAAGCTAGTGGAGGTGATGGAATTCCAGTTGAGCTATTCCAAATCCTGAAAGATGATGCTGTGAAAGTGCTGCACTCAATATGCCAGCAAATTTGGAAAACTCAGCAGTGGCCACAGGACTGAAAAATGTCAGTTTTCATTCCAATCCCAAAGAAAAACAATGCCAAAGAATGCTCAAACTACCACATAATTGCACTCATCTCACACGCTAGTAAAGTAATGCTCAAAATTCTCCAAGCCAGGCTTCAGCAATACATGAACCGTGAAATTCCTGATGTTCAAGCTGGTTTTAGAAAAGGCCGAGGTCTTTTTGCCAACATCTGCTGGATCATAGAAAAAGCAAAAGCGTTCAAAAAAACCATCTATTTCTGGTTTATCGACTATGCCAAAGCCTTTGACTGTGTGGATCACAATTAACTGTGGGAAATTCTGAAAGAGATGTGAATACCAGACCACCTGACCTGCCTCTTAAGAAATCTCTATGCAGGGCAGGAAGCAACAGTTAGAACTGGACATGGAACAACATAATGGTTCCAAATAGGAAAAGGAGTATGTCAAGGCTGTATATTGTCACCTTGCTTATTTAACTTATATGCAGAGTACATCATGAGAAATGCTGAACTGGAAGAAACACAATCTGGAATCAAGATTGCTGGGAGAAATATCAATAACCTCAGATATGCAGATGACACCACCTTTATGGCAGAAAGTGAAGAGGAACTAAAAAGCCTCTTGAGGAAAGTGAAAGTGGAGAGTGAAAAAGTTGGCTTAAAGCTCAACATTCAGAAAACGAAGATCATGGCATCCGATCCCACCACTTCATGGGAAATAGATGGGGAAACAGTGGAAATAGTGGCTGACTTTATTTTTGGGGCTCCAAAATCACTGCAGATGGTGACTGCAGCCGTGAAATTAAAAGATGCTTACTCCTTGGAAGGAAAGTTATGACCAACTTAGATAACATATTCAAAAACAGAGACATTACTTTGCCAACAAAGGTCCGTCTAGTCAAGGCTATGGTTTTTCCTATGTCATGTATGGATGTGAGAGTTGGACTGTGAAGAAGGCTGAGCGCTGAAGAATTGATGCTTTTGAACTGTGGTGTTGGAGAAGACTCTTGAGAGTCCCTTGGACTGCAAGGAGATCCAACCAGTCCATTCTGAAGGAGATCAGCCCTGGGATTTCTTTGGAAGGAATGATGCTAAAGCTGAAATTCCAGTACTTTGGCCACCTCATGCGAAGAGTTGACTCATTGGAAAAGACTCTGATGCTGGGAGGGATTGGGGCCAGGAGGAGAAGGGGACGACAGAGGATGAGATGGGTGGATGGCATCACTGACTGGATGGACATGAGTCTAAGTGAACTCCGGGAGTTGGTGATGGACAGGGAGGCCTGGCGTGCTGCGATTCATGGGGTCTCAAAGAGTCAGACACGACTGAGCGACTGAACTGAACTGAACTGAATTGATTGTGGTTTTGTTCCTAGTTTTTTAAGGAAGGTCATACCTTCTTCCATAGTGGCGCTATCAATTTACATTCCCACCAACAGTGCACGAGTGTTCCCTTTTCTCCACACTCTCCAAAATTTATTGTTTGTAGACTTTTTGATGATGGCCATTCTGACCAGTGTGAGGTGATATTTCATAGTAGCTTTGATTTGCATTTCTCTAATAATGAGCGATGTTGAGCATCTTTTCATGTGTTTGTTGGAGATCTGTATGTCTTCTTTGGAGAAACGTCTGTTTAGGTCTTTTTTCCACTTTTTGATTGGGTTGTTTGTTTTTCTGGTATTGAGTTGTATGAGCTGCTTGTATATTTTGGAAATTAATCCTTTATTGGTTGTTTTCATTTGCTATTATTTTCTCCCATTCTGAGGGTTGCCTTTTCACCTTGCTCAGAGGTTAAAGAGTCTGCCTCCAATGCAGGAGACCCGTGTTCCATCCCTGGGTCAGGAAGATCCCCTGGAGAAGGAAATGGTAACCCACTCCTGTATTCTTGCCTGGAGAATCCTATGGATGGAGAAGCCTTGTAGGCTACAGTCCACGGGGTTGCAAAGAGTTGGACACAACTAAGAGGCTTCACTATACACTAGTTTCTTTTGCAATGAAAAAGCTTTTAAGTTAATCAAGTCCCACTTGTTTACTGTTGTTTTTATTTCTATTACTCTAGGAGGTGGGTCATAGAGGACCTTGCTGTGGTTTATGTCATCCAGTGTGCTGCCTATGTTTTCCCCTAGGAGTTTTATAGTTTCTGGTCTTACATGTAGGTCTTTAATCCATTTTGAGTTTATCTTTGTGTATGCTGTTAGGAAGTGTTCTAATTTCATTCTTTTACATGTAGCTGTCTAGTTTTCCCAGCACCATTTATTGAAGAGGCTATCTTTGCCCCATTGTATATTCTTGCCTCCTTTGTCAAAAATAAGGTACCCATAGGTGCATGGGCTTATTTCTGGGCTTTCTATCTTGTTCCATTGGTCTATATTTCTGTTTTTTGTGCCAGTACCATACTGTCTTGATGACTGTAGCTTTGTAATATAATCTGAAGTCAGGAAGGTTGATTCCTCCAGCCCTATTCTTTCTCAAGACTGCTTTGGCTATTAGGGTTTTTGTTGCTGTTGTTGTTTCCATGTGAATTGTGAATTTTTTTGTTCTAGTTCTGTAAAAAATGCCATTGGTAATTTGATAGGGATTACATTGAATCTGTAGATTGTGTTTGGTAGTATAGTCAATGTCACAATATTGATACTTTCTACCATGAACATAGAATATCTCTCCACCTGTTTATGTCATCTTTGATTTCTTTCATCAGTCTAATAATTTTCTGTGTCCAGTTTTTTGACTTCTTAGGTAAGTTTATTACTAGATATTTTATTCTTTTTGTTGCAATGGTGAATCGAATTGATTCCTTAATTTCTCTGATTTTTCATTGTTCATGTATAGAAATGCAGGTGATTTCCGTGTATTGATTTTGTATCCTGCAACTTTGCTAAATTTACTAATTAGCTCTAGTAATTTTCTGATAGTATCCCTAGGGTTTTCTATGTATAGCATCATGTCACCTGAAAACAATGAGAGCTTTACTTTTCTGATCTGGATTCCTTTTTTTAATTTTCTTCTCTGATTGCTGTAGCAAGGATTTCCAAAACTATGTTGAATAATACTGGCGAAAGTGGACACCCTTGTCTTATTCCTGCTCTTAGGGTCAATGCTTTCAGTTTTTCATCATTAAGAATAATGTTTGCTGTAGGCTTATCATGTATGGCCTTTACTATGTTGAAGTAGGTCCCTTCTATGACCATTTTTTGAAGAGTTTTAATCATAAATGGGTGCTGAATTTTGTCAGACTTTTCCTGAATCTATTGAGATTATCATATGGTTCTTATCATGTGGTTTTATCATGCGGTTGTATCACATTGATTGACTTGCAAATATTGAGGAATCCTTGCATCCCTGGGATAAACTTTATCATGGTGTATGAGCTTTTTAATGTCTTGTTGAATTCTGTTTGCTAAAATTTTGTTGAGCACTTTTGCATCTCTGTTGATAAGTGATATTGACCTGTAGTTTTCTTTTTTGTGTGTTGTCTTTGTCTGGTTTTCGTATCAGGGTGATGGTGGCCTCGTAGAATGAGTTTGGAAGTGTTCCTTCCTTGCAATTTTTTGACAGAGTTTTAAAAGGATAGGTATTAGGTCTTCTCTGAATGTTTGATAAAGTTATCCTGTGAAGGCATCTGGTCCTGGGCTTTTGTTTTTTGGAGATTTTTGATCACAGCTTCAATTTCAGTGTTTATAATTGAGTGGTTCATAGTTTCTATTTCTTCCTGATTCAGTCTTGAAAGATTGAACTTTTCTGAGAATCTGTCCATTTTTTTCATGTTATCCATTTTACTGCCAAATAGTCATTCATAATAGTGTCTTGTAATCCTTTGTATTTCTGCATTGTCTGTTGTAACCTCTCCTTTTTCATTTCTAATTCTGTTGATTTGATTCTTCTTTCTTTTTTTCTTGATGAATCTGGCTAAAGGTTTGTCAATTTTGTTTATCTTCTCAAAGAACCAGTTTTTAGTTTTTTCAGTCTTTACTATTGTTTCTTTCATTTCTTTTTCATTTATTTCTGCTCCAATCTTTCTGATTTCTTTCCTTCTGCTAACTTTGGGAGGTATTTTTTGTCCTTCATTTTCCAGTTGTTTTAGGTGTAAAGTTAGGTTGTCTATTCGATGCTTTTATTGTTTCTTTAGGTCAGATTGTATTTCTATAAACTTCCCTCTTAGAACAGCTTTTGCTGCATCCCACAGGTTTTGAATTGTGTTTTCACTGTCATTTGCTTCTAGAAATTTTTTTTATTTCCCTTTTGATTTCTTCAGTAACCTGTTGGTTATTTAGAAGTGCATTGTTCAATCTCCATGTGTTTATGTTTCTTACATTTTTGTTTTGTTTTATTTCTTGTAATTGATATATAGTCTCATAGCATTGTGGTCAGAAAAGATTCTTGATACAATTTCAATTTTCTTATATTTACTGAGGTTTATTTTGTGACCCAAGATGTGATCTATCTTGGAAAATATTCCACGTGTCCTTGAGAAGAAGGTATATTCTTCTGCATTTGGATGGAATATCCCTAAGATATCAATGAGATCCATCTAATCTAATGTATCATTTAAGACTTGTGTTTCCTTATTCATTTTCTGTGTTGATGATCTGTCCATTGCTGTTAGATCTGTCCATTGAGTGGGGGGTGTTAAAGTCTCCTACTATTATTGTGTTACTGTCAATTTCTCCTTTCATGTCTGTTACTGTTTGTCTTAGGTATTGAGGTGCTTCTATGTTGGGTACATAGATATTTACAACTGTTATATCTTCCTCTTGGATTGTTCCCTTGATCATTATGTAGTGTCCTTCTTATCTCTTGTAATATTCATTTTAAAGTCTATTTTGTCTGATATGAGGAAAGCTACTCCAGCTTTCTTTTGCTTTCCATTTGCATGGATTATATTTTTCTATCCTCTCACTTTCAGTCTCTATGTGTCTTGAGGTCTGAAGTGGGTTTCTTGTAGACAGCTTATATATGGGTCTTGTTTTTGTACCCATTCAGTCAGCCTGTATCTTTTGGTTGGAGCATTTAATCTGTTTACATTTAAAGTAATTATTGATATATATGCTCCCATTTCCATTTTCTTAATTGTTTGGGGTTTGATTTTGTAGGTCTTTTACTTCTCTTATATTTCTTGACTATATAGATTCCTTTAACATTTGTTGTAAAGCTGGTTTGGTGGTACTGAATTCTCTTAACTTTTGCTTGTCTGAAAACTTTATTTCTCCATCAATTTTGAATGAGATCCTTGCCAGGTAGAGTAATTTTGGTTGAGATTTTTTCCCTTTCAGTACTTTATGTATAGCCTGCCATTCCCTTCTGGCCTGCAGAGTTTTCTCCTGAAAGATGAGCTCATAAATGTATGGGGCTTCCCTTGTATGTTACTTGTTGCTTTTCCCTTACTGCTTTTAATATTTCTTTGTATTTAATCTTTGTTAGTTTGATGAGTGTGTGTCTTGGAGTGTTTCTCCTTGGGCTTATCCTGTATGGGACTTTTTGCACCTCTTGCACATGATTGCTTATTTCCTTTCCATGTTGGGGAAATTTTCAACTAAAATCTCTTCAAAATTTTTCTCATATGCTTTCTTTTACTCTTCTTCTTCTGCGGCCCCTATAATTCAAATGCTGGTGCATTTGATATTGTCCCAGAGGTCTCTAAGACTATCCTCAGTTCTTTTCATTTTTTCTAATTTATTCTGCTCTTCTGAAGTTATTTCCACCATTTTATCTCCCAGCTCACTGATTCGTTATTCTGCTTCAGATATTCTGCTCTTGATTCCTTCTAGGGTGTTTTTTAATTTCAGTAATTGTGTTGTTTGTCTCTGTATGCTTATTCTTTAATTCTTCTAGATCTTTGTTAATTGATTTTTGCATTTTCTCCTTTTTGTTTTCATGTTTTTTTTTTTATCATCTTTACTATCATTCTGAATTCTTTTTTAGGTAGTTTGCCTATTTCCTCTTCATTTATTTGGGCTTCTGTGTTTCTAGTTTGTTCCTTCATTTGTGCAGAATTTCTCTACCTTTTCATTCTTTTTTAAACTTATTGTGGTTGAGGTTTCCTTTTCAGTCTTCAAGGAATTTGAATTCTTTCTGCCTTTTGTTTTCTGCCCTCCTAAGTTTGCTTCAGTGGTTTGTGTAAGAGTCATATAGGGTGAGAGTTGTGCTAAGTTTTTTGTTTGTTTGTCTTTCCTCTGATGGGCAAGGCTGAGTGAGGTGGTAATTCTGTTAATGATTGGGCTTGCATTTTTATTTTGTTTGGATGAGGTGTCCTGCACAGAGTGCTACTGGTGGTTGGGTGATGCCAGGTCTTGTATTTAAGTGGCTTTCTTTGTGGGAATTCTCACTTTGATATTCCCTAGTGTTAGTTCTCTGGTAGTCTAGGGTCTTGGAGTCAGCGCTCCCACTCCAAAGGTTCAGGGCTTGATCAAGATTTGTGTCTTCTCTATGCTCCCTCTAGAACAAAGTCTGTACTCCAGGCATCCTGGTAGTTGACAGTTGCAATTGGGAATATCATGGTTCTTATTGTGGCACAGTTCAGTAGCCTGTCTCAGGTATTAGCAGAGATTCTGCATTCAATGTGCTATCAAAAGCTGTTGATAGAGTTCTAATTTTTTTTTTTTGCCTTAAATGCTAATTTTATTTTTTTTATTTTATTTTTAAACTTTACATAATTGTATTAGTTTTGCCAAATATCAAAATGAATCCGCCACAGGTATACATGTGTTCCCCATCCAAGTTCTAATTTTTTTATCATTTTGTTGACTGAAAATTGCATTTACTTCTCACCCAGGCTGAGTTGAGATACCAGGAAGCCACCTGTTGCCAGAGCACAAGATCTGGCCTTGATTTTCTGAGATTTTCTTCTACAAGGCCATGTCAATGTTGCCATGGATCTCTCATTCCCACCTCGCATTGCTCCACCAAAGTACTCGGCTCCTACCACATCCCTCAGAAGCGTGACTTCCTGGGTGATGTGAAAGGCTCAGCCAAAATTTTGTTTTTTAAATTAAGATGAAATTTAAAATAAACTGGAAAAGCTATGAACAAATTACAAATACTATATTAATGATTGCAGACATCCTATCTGAAATAATACAGTATTTTATACAATTGTAACAATTAAAACTGAGTGAACAAAACGGCACTGGCAAAATAATCCATAGAGACATCAATGAAATTGAATACTTATCCCTGAAATAAAACCTCATGCATGATAAAGTATATTCTTTAGGACTTTATTAAGCAGTCCTTTTCTTTTATTAGATTTTGGAGGAGGGTTGGAGTGGAGGAAATGTGTGAATCCAAGTGATTTTGGAAAACTCTAGATAAGCAAAATTTAAAGACTTTTCTATAAATAGAATGATAGAAATATATGATAAAAGTTTTTAAGAGACAATTACAATGTTTACCAAATAGAAAACTTGTTTACAGGGAATCTTTCATGACTGACAGAATACTCTGTCTTGGAATATATGTATATGTAATAAAATACTACAACACAACTACTTTAAAGCCAGATTATGCTTTTAGAAATACTGGCAAGCTATTTGAATCAGAAAGGCTTAAAATAGATATTTAACAAATTCAAAGCTGGATAAGAAATTTCTAAAGATAATAATAATAATGGAAGACATAACTGAGGGGAAAATGTTCAGTTAACACTTAAAATTTCTAAACACCCATAGAAGCCATTTATAGCATTAAAAATTACTAAAAGATAAAATCATAATAAATATGAGAAACAAATGGTTAACACCCTGTAATCTAAACATCTAACTTTAATAATAATGGCAATAAACATCATTCTTATTATGCTAATTCTTTTAACTAAGACAATAATCCCAAATGGGAATTTTTTTTTAAAGTTTTATGTAACCATTTATAAACCAAGTTAAAAATAATTAAGCGGTAATTCCAAGATTGCTTTAATAATAATCATTGCTGCTACTGTTTTTAAACATTATCATTTCAGTCAAAATAGGTTACAGAAAGACATAATTTGGGGCTTTTTCTTAAGTTTCTACACATAATCAGGATTTCTGTGTTGTCAACATTATTATCTTTATCATCAATATTACTGTCTTCATCATTATCATTTTTTCTGCATGTTGGGTTTCAAAATGAGACAGATAATCCCTAGGCAATTGCATATTTTTATTAAACTTCTTATTAAATTTTATGATGTTTAGAGATGACCTTAACAATAGAAACATTCAGGGATTTTTTTTTTTAATAACGGCATAGATGTTACTTGTAAGATGCCATGTTTCTCTTCCTTCAATATGGACTGTTTGTATAATAGAATTTAATATTTCTGTATGAGCAGTTTTACAATGATTACCTCGAAGAGGAACAACAAGAAAAATATATTTATCAAATAGATTGCATGCTTTATTCTATGTTTGCATCTTAATTTTATTTGGGCTGAATATCATGATGTTTAGGAAATGCTGATGGCTTGCCATTATGACCATAAGAATAAAACAAAAACTGAGTAGCAATGCATTGATTTATCTAGAATACTTGGGTTTGAGTCAGTACTGAAAAAAAAAAAAACAGCATAATTTTGTATGAGCAAATAAGCAACTAGATTCCAAATTAAGAGGATAGAAGATCATTTTATGAAGCAAAATATTTTGACAATTGATTTTTTGGTAGGCTATCAGACTGGGAGATAATGATTTGTACCACAGACCTGTTGTAATGTTTGCAGTGAATTGAGCATACTGACCTGGATTGTTTCTGGTTTCTATTCATTATTCAATTCTATAATCTTATGGTTTATAACCTTGCTATTCATTGACATAAAGCCTAATTCTATCCTTTACATTCTTATGAACTTGCTCTTAGTTTAACTATACAAAGAGTTAAAGCAGTACTTTAGAAATGTAGCTAATTTCTTGTGGTAAATGAACATTTTTAGGATTAATATAGGCCAGATTGATTCCATGTCATGAACATGTAAGAATTATATTCTGTAATCACAACTTATTCAGGTGGCATTTCAGTCTCCCATATCAGGAAAAAATGGGTTATAGATTAGAAGCTGTATTCATAGTTCTACATAATGAATAAATTTACCTTCAAAGTCCATAGGTATACATAGCTCTGTTTTATGTGTTATCAATTCATTTTACATATATATATGCGTGTGTGTATGCTGCTGCTACTGCTAAGTCACTTCAGTCGTGTCTGACTCTGTGCGACCCCATAGACAGTGGCCCACCATGCTACCCCGTCCCTGGGATTCTCCAGGCAAGAACACTGGAGTGGTTGCCATTTCCTTCTCCAATGCATGAAAGGGAAAAGTGAAAGTGAAGTCGCTCAGTCGTGTCCAACTCTTCGCGACCCCATGGTCTGCAGCCTACCAGGCTCCTCCATCCGTGGGATTTTCCAGGCAAGAGTACTGGAGTGGGGTACCATTGCCTTCTCCAATGTGTGTGTATGTGTGTGTGTGTGTGTGTGTGTGTATATATATATATATATATGTGTGTGTGTGTGTGTGTGTGTGTATATATATATATATATATATATATATATATATATGGAAGGGGGTGTTGAATTACTAAATGAAATTGCATTTCTTACCTTTTTAAGTCAGATTCCTGTTGCAATGTTTGTGTGTGTGTTTGTGCAAAACACTTTGACACTAAAATTTATTTCTATTACCATCTTCACTGGAGAGATGAGAGTTTAGGCCAAAATAGTTTAAAAACTTTGCCTAATGTATCAGAGACAGTGAAACCAGTCTCAAGTCACATTCTTCTTAATTTCAAATCCTTGCATCTTCTCTATTTTTGGACTCTGACATCGTACCATGCAAAGAAAGGCATTTATAGATTTTTTTTTATATTTCTGCTTTCTTTGTGTCACTGCCTCCACTGGCTTTAATATGTGAGGACTGAATTCAAATCAATATTTTTTTTGAGCGTCATTTAGTGCCAAGAACTGCAGTAGGCATTTGTAGTACAATAACAAGTAAATATCACTTCTCTTCTAACAACTACACTTTTCACTGGAGAACAGAACCATTCCACAATGTAATATGATGATAATACTATGATTAGTAAGGGTAAAAATAAACAAAATCATAACTCACATTCTTTAGTGCTCGTGACAGCATTTTTCTATGTGCTTTGTTTATACACTGTATAACCCAGTTACCCTCACAATATCTTATGAAACAGGTATTCTTGTTTTCTTCACTTTCTGTATAAGAAACCTGAGCAAACAAAGTGGTTATGTAAAATATCACCAAAGTAAATGGCAGAAGTAATATTCAAATCTGAGCACTCTAGTTTCTGGGCCTTTCCTTGAAACCACTATACTACCTCTCTATTGAAATCATAGTTTTATACAACTTACATTTAAGGGCTAAGGAGAACTGATGTCAAGGAAATTTCACAGGAGAAATACAAGTTAAAATGGGCCTTACTTCATGTGTTTGACAGGTAGATACATGGTAGATAAGAGTATAAAACATTATGGGAAAAGCATCAACCTAGGGGAAATGACTACCACACAGCTCCATGGAGACAGAGACCACATCTGATGCAATGTGTGAATGCTGGGTAATTGCTAAATAGCATTAGGGACAAAATGCATGTGCCACTAAATTTTATATTCTACACCATAAGCAAAAGTGTTGGTAGTCATACAAGCACCTTAAAGTGCTCACTGCAAGGATAGTAAGGTAAAAGATTTTAATTTTATATTTTTGTCTTCATTAAGTACTATTTGAAAATAATATTTTCTCAAAGCCCTCTCTCCCCACCCATAAACATCATTAATTTTTTTTAATTAATGGAAATTTAATCACATCCAAACATAATCTTTTTGATACTAAAGTTGTCATTATGCTATAAATGATCTTTTATAATCTTCATATTAGATGTGTTTTCATGATTTACTGAAGTTTTTTTTTTGAGGTTCCATCTCACATATTTCCCTTTTTTTAATATCTAGGGGAAATCTCCTTTGGAAAGCTAATGAAGTTGTGGAGGTAATAGCTCAAACAAAGAAAAATTTAAATGTAAATAATCGAAGTCATTAAACTTTCAATGACAATTAAGGAAAGTTAACAATCTTGTTAACATACCTGAGTATAGCAACTGAACTTTTATAAATATATGAATGGATTCTAGATAAGTATTCTCAAACCATAATCAAGATTAAGTGGCAAAGCAACAGTATTAAAAAAAGTGTACATTTTTATTAAATCATAATCAGCATTTTTAAAAATAAAATAATCATCAGACCAAAAAAATACAAAGTAATTGAACAAGAAACTGATCATCATGAATTGGTAGAGTCTGTGTGCCAGTGACATAGTGTTATGGGACAAATGTTACTACTGAAAATGCCACACCAGCATCTGGGTACATGTCCTTGACAATGAAGAGTTACATTTTCTTCAGTCTGAATTTTCAGAGCATTGAGGATACCTAACATATAAGTGACTTTTGGAAAGTCAGTCTTCAAACTCTCCTTGGCAAACAGTTGCCATCGTGGGGATTTGCTTTTTCATTCCTCTCTGAGAAAAGCTTCGCAGCTTTATACAAATGGTTCTTTATGGATGCTCTCAGCTGTGCATTTGTGTAGAAAAATGTCAGTGCTTCAATTATTTCATAATGATTAATGAAAATAAAACTAGGGATAGATGAAACATGAGATGACTTTTATATTCTAAGTCATTAGTAGCCATATAGGGAGTTCTGAAAAGCCCATTAAAATAGATTATTATAACAAGGCAAATTAATGGTTTCTTCAGAGTTTAGAAAAGAAGCTTGATTAGTTATATGAGAAATTCATTACCCAAAATCATTTTTCATATCTGAATAATGAATTACAGGCTATATACAACTAATTTAGATCCATTTTTGTGATGACATATTTGACCTGCTTTTGTTTATGGGATAAATGCAACTGCTAAATGTGTTTATATAATAACTAATTAATGTTTGATGGTCCATCAACTTGATCTATGAACCCTATTATAAAGAAAGCAAATAAAAGCTACCAAATTGCATGCCATGTTCTGACATAGTCAAGATTCTCTTGGGGAAAATACTTTCAAAGAATTTTTTAGCAAGGTAATTTTATTATCTTACACAGTAATATGCAAATTAGATACATCACTTCAGAAGTGCTGGTTTCCCCCAAGTAAATTGATTACAAAGTCCTTACTCATTTCTTTCTATTTAAAAGGAACACACATTCATTTCAAAGCACCACTTTTAAGATAATGTATTTTGATGTGGGCAAGTTTAGTGTGAACACTTTATTTCTTATAATAGAAAATTTTATACCTATATTAGATTTACACGTGTGTGTGCTCAGTCGTGTCCGACTCTTTGAGACCCCATGAACTGCAGGAGCCTGCCAGGCTCCTGTATCCATGGGATTTCCCAGGTGAGAGTAGTGGAGTGGGTTGCCATTTCCTTGTACATATTGACATTTTTCTATTCAAAATATAATAGTGAATGTTAAATTTTCTATGTAAATCATGACTGGAGAGCAGGCATTTGTCTTCAGTCTCTTTTGAAACCCCATTGTCATTTGGTGAAAGCTATAAAAAGGAATAATCTGGTAAACCAAACAAAAACATGATGCATTTATCAGAAGATGAGAAATATCAATACATTTTTAAGAAACAGAACATGCAAAGTAAATTGATGGATGAAGTGAGAAAAGTAAGACACTCTGGGATATATACAGCTTAGGTGAAAATGCTCTGAGACCCCATGTCCAGGAAATGGACAGAATACAGAGGATCAACTAAAAAAGGAGGATTAACCTTGTGTTTAACTATGGAATTCTTAGACAATTCAACCACTCTCCACAGTCTCCTTAACATCACAGCAAGCAACCATTTTTTTTACTCCTTACTCAAAATATAAAGGAATTTTCTCCAAGTTTACAAAGAAATTTAGTGAAATGTTTGGCTTTTAATATTGAAGTTAAACACCTCTGAACTGAGTGCTCTTCACTCTGGCTTTTATTACCTCTTCATGGGGTTGCAAAGAGTCAGACATGACTGAGCGACTGATCTGATCTGATCTGATCTGATTACCTATATAAAAGAAAAAGAAAACCTCAATAGCTTAGTAGGAAACACATCAACTGAGTTCTTCATTTTTGCTATGAACATCCAATCAATTAAAACCAGCAGCATGGGGAGGGGAGAAACTAAAGGAAAATGTAAATTACACAATGGAGGGAGAAATAAAATTTGAGGTTCAGACCAATATCAACAAAAGAAAAGTAGATCTTAAAAGGAAAAATTAGTAAGATCTAATTAGAATTTAAATGTAATAGAAAACTATAAGACAATGATTTTAGGAAGATTCTTCTTCAAAGCAAAGGAGAAAATTCTAAAAAGAAAATAACCTGAGATTCATGAAACAGTGAACTGGAGACAGGAGTATGATTAAATGAAGTTTTAAGATGAGAGCCCTGTTGTCTCAGATCTCAGTAAAGTAGAAGTTTGAAAAATCTCAGAGGGATTGTCTCTGGGAAATGGATGGAGGAGTATGTGAAATTCTAGATAGGATATATGTAATGGATATGGGAAGATTCATTTGTTAATTGAAAATAAAGCCAAGTAAAAGTCTCAGAAAACAAAATATATAAAAAGAACATTATCATCTAAATATAAAACACATTAAAAGATTTAAATTTAATCAAATGGTGGAGAGTAAGAAAAAAGTAGCTTGCTCTAATGTTTCAAACATTTTATTTAAGTGGAGCAAGAGTTGTGATGGGTCTAAAGAGAAGGAAAGTAATTCTAATATACTAATTAGCTTCGCTGTTAAACAATTCATACAGTAGTTTTTATAGGCATATAATTTTAAAATATGTATAATTTATATGTATTATATTGTTAATAAAATCTAATTTGTAGAATCTAATATAATGTATAGTAAATATAATATATATGATATTTATATTGTTTCAAATTTGGAAATAAACTTTAGAGGAAGTCAGAAGACTTACATGTCACCATGGAACAGAATGCAAACAGTATCAAGTAAAGGTACAAGAAAAAAATGTTTCAGGGAAAAAATGATGAAAGGATTTATAGGAAAAGGTGGGTGTTTAAAATTTTCATCTTAAGTAGTAGAACATTTAAAGAAAACGTCTAATGTAGGTGGGGTAAGGAACAGAAGTTTAAGCACATTATTTTATATTAGTGGTACCTAAGAGAAGCATACAAATAAATAATGCCCTACACGGTCATGACCACTAGTACTGAACAATATTCCATTGTCTGGATGTACCATTGTTTATTCCTTTACCCACATACTGAAAGACATCTTGGTTTCTTCTAAGTTTTGGCAATGATAAATAAAACCGTTATAAACATCCATGTGCAGGTTTCCATGTGGACATACATTTTTAAACCACCTGGGTAAATACTAATAAGTGAAATTTTGGAATCCTGTGGTAAGTTTATGTTTTGTTTTGTAAGAAACTGCCAGTCTTCCAAAGTGACTCTACCGTTTTACATCCCCATCAACAATGAATGAAAGTTCCTGTTGTTCCACATTCTTATCCGTATTTGATGTTGTCAGTGTTTTGGTTTAGCCATTTTAATAGTTGGGTAATATTTCACTGTTGTTTTATTTTGCATTTCCCTAACTGACCTATGACCTTGAGCATTTTTTCATATATTTATTTACCATCTGTACATATACTTGTCCATTTTTGAACCGGGTTATGTTGAGTTCTTTGCTTATTTTAAATAGTCCCTCATCAGATATGTGTGCTCCAAATGTTGTTCCTTGTTTATGGCTTGTCTTTTCATTTTCTTGACATTGTCTTTCATGGAGCATAAGTTTTTAATTTTAATGAAGTTCAGTTTATTAACTATTTCTTTCGTGGATCGTGTCTTTCATGTTGTATTTTAAAAATTACCACCAAAGTCAAGGTCACACAGGTTTTCTATTATGTTACATTCTGGGAGCTTGATAATTTTGCATATTATGTTTCGTTCTATAATTAATTTTGAGGGTTTTTTGTGATGGGAATGAAGTCTGGTCTAGATTATTATTTTTTTTATTTTTGCACATGAATGTCCAGTTGTTTTAGCATCATTTTATGATAAGACTATCTTTGCTCCCTTGTACTGGCTTTGCTCCTTTGTTAAAGGTCAGTAGTCTATGTTTGTATGGGTCTATTGTGTGATATTTTAAAGGCTGGTGTAACATTCTTAACAATTTTCACAACATCCCTTTGGAGATGTTTCTGATTTAGTAGCTGGGACAGACTCAAAAAAAGAAAAAGAAAAAAAAAGAAGGGAAATTTAGGAAGGAAAGAAAGTTTAAAAAATTAAGTCTAATCTATTAAAACAAATTTACATGTAAGAATTGCACACATACTAAATTAACATCCAAAAGGTACATCATTTTCTGTTATAAAATTATTCCCTGGAGAAAATGCTTCCAGATTCTTCTCAATGTGTAAATTATACATGTAAAAATGTATATATAAAGTTCCTTTCTACTCCATATTCGAACAGTTGTCACTGACGTAAAACAGTATTTTCCCTTTCATAAACCTCAAATTTCCTTTTTCTATTTTGGAGCGAAAAGAAAAGACATACATAACAAAGTGGAGCTATTGATTCTTAATCTGGTTCCTGGGTATTAAAGGAATGAGATCCATGTACAGATACATTGGTAAGGAAGGTTTCCAGTTATTTTTAATTTTTTTAATTTTGTTGAGATTAATTAGCATGATCTATCATAGACTCCAGCATAACTTATACTTCCATTAAGGATAAAATACCTGCATGCTATATGTGACCAAGAGTATCAGTAGGTAAACAGACTCATTATTGGTGTGATTATTAGGTGCTTCAACCATATTAAGGTCTATTAATTGTTTTATATTTGTTAAAGATTCAGAAAATGTTCTATCATAGGACCACAATTTATATTCTTAACCTAGGTTGAAATGCATGGGCTTCCCTGGTGGCTCAGTCGTAAAGAACCCATCTGCCAATGCAGAAGATGCAGGAATCACCTCTGAAGAAGGAAATGGCAATCCACTCCAGTATTCTTGCCTGGCAGGCTACAGTCCACAAGGTCACAGAAAGAGTTAGATACAACTTAGAGACTAAACAACAACAGGTTTATATGCACAAATATGTATCATAAACCTGATTGTAATATGATAGAAATGAGGTTATTGAGTGCCTTTCCAATATCTGGCAAAGTGGACACTGATACTTTTCCCATATTATGTGAAATTAATTTTCTTCAGAATTTAGGTCATCTACATATACACTGTACTCAGCACAATGCCTGCTCAAGGTTACAGCAGAAAGGGATCAGAATGGGCATGTAGGGGACATCCTTGATTCCCAAACCAACCTCTTACTATAACTTTATAATAACTCTAAACAGTCTAGGAACTATGATTGTACACTGAATGGGAACTATATTGTGATACTCTGCTTTTTTGTTTGGATGTGTAAAAATTGCCAAGTTTCATTAAATAAAAAATAAATAAATAAAACTGATACATTGTGAAGACAAACCCATAGAAGCATATATCATGCTTTATCAGGTTATTCATCCCCTGATATATTCCCCCACCCCAAGCCATCATACCTCATTGGCAATATTAAGCATCCCCTAGACATCACTTTTCACTTTCATGCATTGAAGAAGGAAATGGCAACCCACTACAGTGTTCTTGCCTGGAGAATCCCAGGGACGGGAGAGCCTGATGGGCTGCGGTCTATGGGGTCGCACAAAGTCGGACACGACTGAAGCAACTTAGCAGCAGCAGCAGCAGACATCCCCAAGGGCTTTCCCAGAGGGTCAGTGGTAAAGAATCGGCCTGCAATGCAGGAGACTCTGGAGACATGGGTTCGATCCCTGGGTTGGAATGATCCACTGGAGAAGGAAGTGGCAACCCTCTCTAGTATTCCTGCTGGGATAGGAAAGGAAGAAAGAAAAAAAGAGTGAGGAAAGGAGGGAGGAAGGAAGGAAAAATTGTCTTCCTGATTAAAAAACAATTAACAAAATATTTCATTATTTCCTCTACTTATTTGAGTAATATAACTTTTTAGGTAAATTTATATTTTATATGCTCTAAGATCTAGCAAGTGGAAGTCTTCAGTTAATGAGGAAACAAAATCAAAATGTATGCTTTATTAATTAATTCAGCTTCTGTCTATGTTTTGCCTGAGTGTTATGTAACAGTGACTGAGCAAGTTTTTACCAATTTTTCAGCATTTGTGTGGGACAGCCTCACTCAAAATACAGTCAAAATGATGTATGTGCTATTCCCTTGGGGCCTTTAGGAAGACTGCTATGCTCCATGGTGACAGACGCTGGGGTATAATAAGAAACCCATGTATTGCTGATCGGAAGAAATTCCTTGTGATTTCTGACAGTGTAAAGAGTGGTTTCAGACTAAACTCCAAACTCAAAGACAAAAAAGTAGACACAGAATTGCAAGTATTAATTGTCTATAGAGACACTTCTGTTTTGAGCAATGCTGATCCAGGAAAAGCAGCCTCAGAATTTTGTTTGCTCATTGAAGGAGAATGATTCTGAGGACTTTCAGATAGGCCAGAATTTATTTTGAATATATGAAAGCATATGGCTTTAGCATATTAACAGTGTCTTAAATAGATCAGTGTATCATGAACATACATTCCTCTCACAATTTTAGGCTCCTGTCCTAAGCAACTTGGTTTGAGGATCAGAAGGATTCTAAAACCTAAACTTACTGATTTATAAGCAGATTGCTGCCACTGAAGCTCTAGTCAACTATCTGAAGTTCTAGCACCTACCCTCATAGCCCCTATAAATTCACAGTTCTTAGTGCTTTGGTCAAATAATCAACTGGGTCCATTTATATTTACATTTATTATGAGATTTGTGGTTAATATCTTCAGAATTCTGGTTCCTAAAATAGTGTTGATAATACTTTTAAAGGACTTTAATTGTGGAGATAAAAGTCAGCTCTTAAATTTGAGTTGTTTGCTTCCTCTTTGCAAATATATTCTTGACATATTATTATTTAAATCCTGAAAAAGATTGAAAGAGCACTTTAAGTTTTTAGATGGCAAGTAACCTATAACTTTAAGGATCAAACTCTAAAAATATTCTAAACAATTTCTAGAAATTTAATACTTTTTATTCATAGATGGATTAAAAAAATTAAAGATCTCTGTATTTAGTCTATCCAATATTAGAAACAATTATATAACGGTAAATTGAAAGAATGAACCATTTATTCTGATATCAACAATTAGTGAAGAAAACATCTTTGGAAAATATAGCTTAGTTTATGGTAGTTAAGTTTAAATATATTATTGAAAACTGTGATACATATTATCCTAGATAAAATTGAAAATAGCTCATAAACAATACATGAATAATTTAACAATGCCAGCTAATGTCTAGAAAGATATCATTTTTCAAATATATGTTTCTCAGCAATGGAAATCTTCCAACTTTCATAACAACCTACGGAAAAGAAAATTTAGATATATTCAGTGTGACTTGAGAGTATAGATATAGACCCACATAATTAGACAAGTTATATGCCATAATTTTATAATATGCTTTAGCAATAATTATTACGTCGACAAAATTAAATGGATTATTTCTATGAAAAGCTAGAAAATCATCTCTTTTGAATATGGATAATTTTCTAGCTTTTCACAGAAAAATCCACCTCATTTTGCATATTCCTTTATTTTAGGTGAGATTTGGAAACATATGACTCTTATGGTCCTTTCTGACATCTAATAAGCTATGATTTTCACCCCTCCCCATTCATACAAACATACTGAAAAGTACAACTTTTCTAGCTCTGGGTTTGTAAAGCAAAAATGTCCTTTTGGGTTTATGCTACGGACTTTTTTCTAGGGACCAAGAGGAATTTTTCTTGATATTGAGCTGCAATGCTCTCCATGGGTATAGTCTGAAATAGCTCAGTTATATCTTGCTTCTCTGCTTAAGATTTATTTGGCAGGGTGTTCAAGACTCCGTTTAAGATGATCTCTCTGCCACCTTTCATTTCAACCAAGTAAAATCAGTCCTTTCTTTTTTCTTTTTATGGTTTGATTTCTCACTGCATTTTAAACAATTTTCTAAGTCATAAATCACTATAATGCTATAATGCCTATGATTCTTTGCAAATCTCTGTTCCCTTGGTAAACATAAGCTATTCAAGGACAAAATAGTATTCATCCTTTTTGTCTCTAGGGTCGAGCATAGGCACGTGATAGGTCAGTCAGTTCAGTTCAGTTGCTCACTCGTGTCCGACTCTTTGCGACCCCATGAATCACAGCACGCCAGGCCTCCCTGTCCATCACCAACTCCCGGAGTTCACTCAGACTCACATCCATCGAGTCAGTGATGTCATCCAGCCATCTCATCCTCTGTCGTCCCCTTCTCCTCCTGCCCCCAATCCCTCCCAGCATCAGAGTCTTTTCCAATGAGTCAGCTCTTCGCATCAGGTGGCCAAAAGACTGGAGTTTCAGCTTTAGCATCATTCCTTCCAAAGAACACCCAGGGCTGAGTTCCTTTAGAATGAACTGGTTGGATCTCCTTGCAGTCCAAGGGACTCTCAAGAGTCTTCTCCAACACCACAGTTCAAAAGCATCAATTCTTCGGTGCTCAGCTTTCTTCACAGTCCAACTCTCACATCCATACATGACCACTGGAAAAACCATAGCCTTGACTAGACGGACCTTTGTTGGCAAAGTAATGTCTCTGCTTTTCAATATGCTATCTAGATTGGTCATAACTTTTCTTCCAAGGAGTAAGCGTCTTTTAATTTCATAGTATCCAATAATTATTTTGAAAAATAAATAAATTCATGTATAAATAAGTGTTTCACAGATGATTCCTATAAGTTTGCTTTGTTTTCCAGAGTCTTTAAATTCTGTTAAAGTTATGAAATATGTTTTATTCCTAAAACTTGATCTCCACTATAAAATAATTTCAGTATACTATTTAGAAAGTGTAAGATTTATATGTAAGGAAAAATTGTTTGTAACTAAGATTTTTAATTATTTAATTATGTCATTAAATATCAATCATCTCTAAAAACTGATATCTGATAATATAAACAAAATCCACTTCAAATTTAAAATAACCTAGTAAAAGAGGAGTAAATGAAATTACTGATCAAGACTTAGATGATAATATTATCAGAAATGTGAATTTAATATTTGCTTTCCATTTCCTATCACACATAAGTCATTTCTTCTCATTTGATAGTTCACTTCCGAAAGACTGTAAATAAAGTTTATACTAGCCTGCTTTTTTCCAATCTGTCTGCGCTAAAGTATACATCATGAGAAACACAGGATATTCTTTAAAACCCAATATAAGCTGTTTCAATGTCTACTATCAATAAAATGGAATATAAATCAAAGAGCAGCCTACAAATTTTTTTGGTAATGATTATATATACTACTCATTTTGATGTCTAAAAATGGTTGCTTTTAAAAATCTGTGTATGGAACCCATCTATTTCATCTGCTATATGGTATCAAAGAGACCCCAATCTTACTGTTAGTTGGACAGAATCTCAGTATTTCCTATTGCAGTTTCAGATTCCCTTGAAGTCCATTCTTATTCTGCAAAATGTGATATCCAGAGACTTCACTGGCAGTTCAGTGGTTAAAACTCCACGCTTCCAATATAGCAGGCACAGGTTCCATCCCTGGTTGGGGAAGTAAGATCCCACATGCCACATGGCCAAAAAAAAAAAAAAAAAAAAAAAAGTCCAGAAGTCAGAGTTTCTTTTTTCATTTGGTTCACAGCATAATTTCAATGATCTTGGGGAAAAATTATCTTGCAATAATGATTTCTAACTCGGTAAATCCAGGGAAAAGGAAAAAAAAATCTTATGATGAGAAAAATCATTACAAATACCTAAAGTAGATTTTAAAATAATTCACCGTGAGTCTTAAGGATTTCAATATGAATTTGAATTCTCAAAAATCTGTATGTGATGACCAATAAGTACATGAAAAGCTGCTAAACATTGGTAACTATTAGAGAAACAAAAATCAAAAATATAATGAGGTACCACCTCACACCAGTCAAAATGGCAACTTTAAAATATCTACAAATAACAAATTCTGGAAAGGGTGTAGAGAAAAGGGAGCCCATCTATATTGTTGGTAGGAATGTAAATTGGTGCAACCACTATGAAAAACATACGTGCTGCATGCTCAGTTGCTTCAGTCGTGCCTGACTCTTTGCTATCCTATTGACTGTAGCCCACCAGGATTCTCTGTACATGAGATTCTATAGGCAAAAATACTGGAGTGGGCTGCCATGCCCTCCTCCGGGTGTTCCTCCTGACCCAGGGATCAAACCCACATCTTTTATGTCTCCTGAATTGGCAGGTGGATTCTTTACCACTAGCTCCACATGGGGAGCCTGGAAAACAGTATGGAGTTTCCTTAACAAACTAAAAATAGAACTTCCATATGATCTAGCAATCCCACTTCTGGACATATATCCAAACAAAATTATAATTCAGAAACATATATGATCCTTCATAGCAGCACTATTCACAACAGCCAAGACATAGAAGCAACCTAAACGCCCATCAACCGATGAATAGATAAAAGAAATGTGGTACATATATACAATGGAATACTATTCAGCCATGAAAATAGAAGGAAATAATGCCATTTGTACTTTATGGATGGACCTAGAGATTATCATATTAAGTGAAGTTAAGTCAAAGAATGAAAAATACTGTATGGCATCACTTATACGTGGAATCTAAAATATGACACAACTTATCTACAAAATAGAAATGGACTCAACGACATAGAAGACAAACTTGTGGTGGCCAAGAAGAAAGGGTGATAGGGGAGGAATGGGTTCTAAGTTTGGGATTAGCAAATACAAACTATCTTATATAGAATGGATAAATTGTGTCCATCCTATATAAGATCCTACTGTATAGCACAAACAAATGATATTCAATATCCTGTGATAAATCATAATGGAAAATAATATTAAAAAAGAAAGTCTATATTTGTATAACTGAATGACTTTTCTGTATAGCAGAAATTAACATAACATTGCAAATCACCTGTATTTCAATAAGATAAATTTTTAAAAGTCTATATGCAGCTATATTAGTATTAATCAAATATTATTAAAGACCAGTGATTGAAAGAGAATGTTTCACAAACCATTTGATTAAAAACGCTTTCATAAGGTGGTTTCAGTTTATCCTTAAAAATATGTTAACATATTTAGGGCATACAAAGTATTTTATGCTTCTTTTATATCCAACTATTTTTTCTAATGGTATGTTTCAGTTTTATCTGATGATAAAACTCCATGTGTTGAATAAATGAATAACATTTTGTGGTGTTAAAAATAGAACAATATGAAAATAAAATATTAAAGCAGTCATTTCTATATGGGGCAACCTAAACAATATAATTTATAAGAAACTTCTTAAATTGCTTTTATATTTTTCTAGAGGTCTATAAAGATTATTAAAAGGTGGCAAATATTTCCACTAACTTTCCACTTATTAATGCTTCTTGAGAAAATTTTGTCTTTTTTAATTTTGCAAATAAAAGGGCACAGAATTTTTGTATGCAATACCTGTGAGGTGACAACATGTAGAACGTTTAAATCCTCAACACTTTGAATGCAGAAAGTTATGTTATTTTACCTCTCACTTTTCCTCGTGTCTCTAACCATTTCAGAGAAACTTCAACTTTCTTGTCACTGTCCTTTCATTTGATAAGCAGAACATAAAAGTAGATGACATAAAAATCTGTTACCAATTCAGAGAATCTGTCAGAGGTGAGAAAACAGGAAGTGACAGCAGGTCAATAACTTGTTTAAATGTGAACTGGAGCAAAAGGGTATAAACCATTTGAATTCCAATTACTTCCACACTTTTCAGATATGTTGCTAGCAGGCAAAAGACAAGATGTAGAAACATTTAATTCCTCTAAGTCCTTATCTTTTAGCTCCTCTCTATGAGGATTCTTTAGCTACAAAAGTGCATGTATAATAGTGAGCTATTTAATATAAAGATTTTAGTTTCTTATATTTTAGGGGAATCGAAAAACAATTAGCAAAAATAATGGTAAGTAAAAAGTTTTGTTTCAAACAAATACTTAACTCTAAAATGTAGAGTGATGGATTTCCCTGGCAGTCCAGTGGTTAAGACTATGCTTTCACTACAAGGTGCACAGTTTTAATACCTGATCAGGGAACTGAGATCCCTCATGTCTCACAAAGTGGCTGAAAAAAATAAAAAATAAAATAAAAAAGGAGACAAAATAAGCTTCTAAAGTCTTTCAGATAGAAATTGTTAAGATATTCTAGGAAAATTAATAATATCAGCTTTATGCATGCATAGCTGACCCTTGAACAACATGGTTTTGAACTATTAAGGTCCATTTACATACAGATTTTTTTTCACTAAATATGTACTATGGTACTGCATGATCTGAGGTTGCTTGAATTCAGGGATGCAGAACTGCAGATACAGAGGACCAATTATACAATTATACAAGGGTTTTCAACTGCACAAAAGATTGGCACCCCCAGTCCCTGTATTGTTCAAGAGTCCACTGGATATGTCTTCTGTCTTCTGATTACAAAATAATGTATATTTATAATAAAAATAAATGATAATATATAGAAGAAAACAGTAGAATTTTTTTTTAAATTTCAGTAACTCACATAGTTCTATTCACCAAAATTATGCGATATGTTTTTTTATTAAATATCTGTTACATGTATTACTCCATGCATGCTAAGTCAGTTCAGTCATGTCTGACTCTTTGCGATCGCATGGACTGTAGCCTGCCAGGCTTCTCTGTCCACAGAATTCTTCAGGCAAGAATACTGAAGTGGATTTCCACACCCTTCTCCTGGGGATCTTCCTGACCCAGGGATCAAACCCTCATTTCTTACCTCTGCTGCTGCTGCTGCTGCTAAGTCGCTTCAGTCATGTCCAACTCTGTGCGATCCCATAGAGGGCAGCCCACCAGGCTCCTCTGTCCCTGGGATTCTCCAGGCAAGAATACTAGTCTTCTGCATTGGCAGGCAAGTTCTTTACCACTAGCACCACTCTGTATTGCATTGCCTTAAATAATTAGGTTTTTTTATTCGTCTCTTGTGATTTTTCCAAAGCATTTTCTCTTTTTTGTTTAAACATATATCCAAGTTATGTTTAAACTCATATAAATCATTTATAACATATGCAGATTTATTTTTTGAAAGAAAGAAACACTAATATGCTCAAATTTTGGTTTAAGAAATAGCATTTTGCTGAAGAATTTTTCAGATTCAACTGTCCCATAGGCACTTAAGAATATGGATGTATCATCAGAGATTATGTAAACTATCAATTTATACTGAAAATCAAAATATAGAACAAATATTGGATTACTTAGGAATTCAAGAAGTCTGAAGAGGAATATCAATTTATTAATTGTATAAGCCACCTGATATGCATTTTTACCTTTGTTGTGCCATAATTATAATACCTTATTCCTAAATCATTTATATTTTAATAGTCTGCTTCCTTAATCATGCTACTTTAAAATATGAAATATTCCTATAAAATGCTCTGGTACTTTTCAGAGAATATTCAAATCTAATGGTATACTCATTTCTTGGAGTATAAAAGCATACTTTTAAAAAATTAATGACTGTTTGGCCTGGCAGTTTACATCTATTTTTTTATTATGTTTTTTTAAGATTCTATAATAGTTATTTTAGCAGCTTTAAGTTTCCATATGCATTTTAGAATCATGTTGCCAAATCACTTCTCCATTGCTTTAATTTTTTTTTTAATTAAAGTATAGCTGTTTTACAATGTTGTGTTTGTTTTTAGTACATAGCAAAGTGATTTCTATTATGGTTTATTGAAGGATATTTAATATAATTCCCTGTGCTGTAGAGTAGGACCTTACTATTTATTTCTTTTATATATAGTAGTTGGTATCTAGTAACTCCAAACTCCTAATTTATTCCTCTTCCACCCACTTTCCCCTTTGATAAACATAATTTTGTTTTCTTTTTCTGTGAGTCTGCTTCTGTTTTGTAAATAAAGACTTAAATATAAGACATAGCACCATGATACAAATGGGTATTGTATTTTAGATTCCACATGTAAGTGATATCAGATAATTTTTGTCTTTGTCTTACTTCACTCAGTGTGATAATGTCTAGGTCCATAAATGTCTAGCAAATAGTACTGCTTCATCCTTTTTTATGTCTGAGTAGTATTCTTATACATCTGTGCTAAGTTGCTTCAGTCATGTCCTACTCTTTGCAACCCTATGGACTGTAGCCTGCCGAGCTCCTCTGTCCATGGAATTCTCCAGGCAAGAATATTGGAGTAGGTCGCCATGCCCTAATTCCAGAGGATCTTCCCCACCCAGGGAATGAACCCACATCTCCTGAGGCTCTTGCATCACAGGTGGATTCTTTTACCAACTGAGCCACCTATATATATATATATATATATATATATATATATATATATATATATACACACATGTGAATATTGGGCTTCCAGAGACTGCCCAAGACTGGCAGGAATGTTGGAGACCCAGGTTTGATCCCTGAATCAGAAAAATCCCTTGGAGAAGTAAATGGCAACTCACTCCAGTAATCTTGTCTGGAAATCCGATGGACTGAGGTGCTTGGAGGGCTATATCTCATGGGCTCACAAAGAGTTGAACATAACAGCATTTAAACCACCACCGCCATCATCACTATATACATATACACCACATCTTCTTTATCCATTCCTCTTTTGATGGACACTTAGGTTGTTTCCATATCTTGGCTGTTGTAAATAGTGCTGCAATAAATATTATACAGCATATATCTTTTTGAATTATAGTTTTGTTCTGTTATATGCCCAAGAGTAGGATATGCTGGATTATATGGTAGTCCTATTTTTAGTTTTTTAAGGACCCTCCACACTGTTCTCCATAGTAGCTACACCAATTTACATTCCTAACAACAACATAGATCAGTTCCCTTTTCTCCATATTCTACTGAGAATTCTGTAATTTCTAACCCAATTCAGTGGTTTGAAAGTTATCAGAAACGTATATTAGTTAAAAACTTCTTTCTGTGAATCTTCTTGAAGATGAACCATTTTTATCAAAGCATCAGAGCAAAACAATAGCTATCTATAAATGACAAAAGATTCAAAATGTTGTGGTTAAACATCTAATTATAATGCAATTTATGAAAAAGTTGGTTATTTCTTTGACATGTAGCTTTCTAAGATAAGATGTTAAGATAATAACTAAAATTATGACTGAAAACATTACAGATGGATGCAAGCTTATTCAGTTGTGTCCAATTCTTTGCAACCCTTTGGACTATATAGCCCATCAGACTCCTCTGTCCATAGCATTTTTCAGGCAAGAATACTGGAGTGGGTTGCCATTTCATTCTCCAGGATAACATTATACCCAGATATATTCAAATTTTAGTAATACCATATATTGTCTAGCACATTTACACTAATAGTATTCATCCTTGTAGGGGAATGGAATTTGCTACCCCAAAATGTGTCTCTTTGGCATATTAATTAAACTGGTTACATTCTAAGGAAAAAAAGAAAATCTGAGAAAAAACCTGAAAACTAAGTAGGAGTTACCCTTTTGAAAGAAGCATTTATACTTGTAAGAAACTCTCCATTTGTAGGCTTGTCTCCCTCACTGTACCAGAGGGAAGAGGATGAGCAAACTTGGTCAACAAAGCGGACAGTGATTGAAATCTGCACAACAACCTCATCCTTGTTGACTGTGCTTTTCCTGATAATGTTCCCAAATGGACTCTCTCCATCCTCAACTTCCTATTTTGGTTTTAGCTGAGGATGACATTTAAGGTGAAGGTTTTGGCCATTTTGACAAGTTACTCAATTTTACTGGGTGTCTCCCATGTATACTTGCTATTCAACTCTAGTTTGATTTTTCTCCCATTAATCTCTCTCATGTCAATATAATTCTTAGCCAAGTCAGAAGAACCTAGAAGGGTAGAGGAAAATTTCTTCCTTCATGACAATCCACACAATATAACCCAAGAAGATTTATCATCAGTTATTTGACAGTGTTTCCCATGTAAGTTAACAAGCCAAAAAGGATAATTAGTTTAATATTTCTCATTCAGATACTTCAGAGACTCTCTGAAAATTCTAAAATTAGCTTGAGGTCTAAAGGACTTCACTTAGAATTTGATTTGAGAAAGTTTGTCAAAGGTTTCAAAAGGTTTTAAAACTTTGGTCAAATAGGACTGTAGGTCACTCTGAAACCATTGTTAGCTATCCGTTTAATCAAAGTGACAAAGACTTCTAAGGCAATACAGAAAGTTAAACACTTGTTAAAAAAATAACTTACTTCTTGTACTAGTGAAAAGACTCTGTTTAAGTAATCAAAGACCTGATAAAAACAGCACAGGAAATTATTTTGATTAAACAAAAACCCCTGCTTTTTAGGCAGACTACTAGAAAGTAAAGAAAATCCTTTTACAATTTCTTTATCAAGAGCAGACTTTTGTCTTCTTAACATAAAGAGAAAATCGAATTCTAATTTTGCAACAGCTTACTTTGATATTCCATTCCCTTAATTAAATTCATTCCAGTCTTAGCCAGCTTGACCAAGCATAAAATTCTTTCTCAGGGTTTTTTGTTTTTTTTTTTCCTCTATAGCTTCCTTTTTTTACATTCACATTTTGCCTTATATTTTCTCTGTCTCTGTCTCTTTTCCTTCCTTCCTCCCTTCCTTTCTCTCTATCACAATTAAGTCTAGAAAAGCTTCTCAATGAATATTTCCTCCAACTGGACTAAAATGTCTCCAAGGAAGGCAAAGTGTGGAAAAGTGGATAGACCTAGCAATTCATCCATTTTATTTGAAGTAAATTGCTCAGCTTCTCTGATCTGCTTCTTTAACTATTATCTGCAAGCTTCCCAGGGGGAGCTAGTGGTAAAGATTCTGCCTGCAAAGCAGGAGATGCAGGTCAATCCCTGGGTCAGGAAGATCTCCTAGAGAAGGAAATACCAATCCACTCCAGTATTCTTGCCTCAGAAATCCCATGGACAGAAGATCCAGGAGGCCTACAGTCCATGAGGTCCCAAGGAGTGGGTCATAACTGAGCATGCAACATAAAACTATTATCTATCATGTATAATTTATTTTGAATATTTAAGAAGATAACATGTAGAATATCACATCACCTACTCAATAATTTGTCATTATTTTAAAAACTGTGATTAGTCTTCACCATTTGACA